>NC_064838.1:22702424-23005454 GCF_024166365.1 Elephas maximus indicus
TTTGATCTATTTGGAGTTAGTTTTTGTGTTTAGTGTGAGGTATGCTTCAATCTTCTGTAGGTGGATATTCAGTTTGGCCAGCACCATTGCCATTGAGTTGATTTTGACTCATAGCAACCCTATAGGACAGAGTAGAACTGCCCTATAGGGTTTCCAGGGAGTGGCTGGTAGATGTGAACTGCTGACCATTTGGTTAGCAGCCAAGCTCTTAACCACTGAGCCACCAGGTTTCCATTTATTAAAGAAACTACCTCTGCTCCACTGGATGGACTTTGACACCTTGTCGAAAATCAGTTGTCCATAGATGTTTGGGTTTAATTCTGAGTTCTCAATTCTATTCTAATTGTCTGTGTGTCTTCATTGATCCAGTACCAGGCTGTTTTGATTACAGTGGCTGTATAGCATATTTTGGTATCAGGAGTGCGAAGCCTCCAACTTGAAGTTTTTTAAAATCCATATCCCCTTCACCTTTCCCTTGATTTCTGGCTGTTGGAATTTTATCATTATACAAACCCTATTCACTCTTGTTCTCCTGTTTCTTTACCTGATCTTTTTCTTATGTGTGTTATAATAACAACTGTCAGTTCTCTAGCTAGCTCTCACTTCTCTGAAAACGTAGCTCTGGCTCTTCTGGTGGCCTAATTTATTTCTGAACCTTGTAATATTTGAGGTTTTGATAAATGGTATTTTTTTTTTATATTTCAAGTTTTAATTGGTTGTTGCTAGTATGCAGAATTACATTTGAGTTTTGCATATTGACTTTGTATTTTGAGACCTTGATAAATTATGATCTCTATTAGCTTTCTTATAGATTGCTTAGGATTTTCTACATAGATAAGTGAGTTTTGAATACACTAAAATAAGAATAAGTACCCTTCTCCTGAATCCTTGGAGCCCTGGCAGCACAGTGATAAGAGCTTGTCTGCTAACCAAAAGGTTGGCAGTTTGAATCCACCAGCTGCTCCTTGGAAGTGCTATGGGGCAATTCTACTCTGTCCTATACGGTCATTATAGGTCAGAATCAACTCGACGGCAACAGGTTCGGATTCTCCTGAACTCTTAGACATATTAGCACGTGTTTTTGTTTTTTGGTTTTGGTTTTTTGCTTTCATAGCTGGGTTGTATGGAATATCAGGTACATTTTTGTAGCAGATGTTGTGGTTTGACATGTGGACTGCTGATAAAGTGGTGATCCCTTCTGCTTCCATCCCACAAAGGGAGTACTAAATAATTTAGTGGTAGCTCAGCTGAGCATTCTTACCCTCTTTTATCTAAAATGCCATTTATCAGCCCCAAACCAACTGCTTTTGTCATAGATTGTGTCTGTTAAATAGACTGAGACCATGAAAAGCTACTTGTGCAGCAATATTTTTTCTAAGTATATATAAAACGGGTACTAAGCCCCACTCTTATTGTGAGTCTTGTAGAGAAACAGAGTAATAGGCTAATTTTAGACTCTTCTGTTTAAGTAGGATTTATTAACACTGTGGCTTACTTTACAAATACTGAACTTTGAACTGACACACGCAAATCTTCAGCAATTTTGTAATTTATATATATTTACATTTATATGCATACATTAAGTTTACAGAGGTACATTCTTTAGTAATTTGATTGGTTCACGATTCCCAAGATATTTTAAATGATGAGCTAGCAGTTAAAATAAAAAATGGGACTCTAATTGTGTGATTTGAGAAATTTTGCTTATTTAATAAAAATAACAGTGATAATAATAGCTACACTCCCTCATTGGTTGTTGTTCTGGATTGGATTGCGTCCTCCCCCCAAATTATGTTGAGGTCCTACACTCTGCTTGGAAACAGGTTAATGAGGTCATACCATTATAGGGTTGGTCTTAAGCTAATATGAATGGTATTATAAAAAGCACAGAATAGACACAGATACAGACAGGGCAAAAGGGACAAAGTAAGGATCTGTCTACAAGCCAAGAAACACCAAGGGCTACTGGCAAGGAGGGACCCTCCCCTAGAGCCAATGCCCTGATTTAGGTTTCTAGCCTCTAAAACTGAGAGACAATACATTTCTGTTTTTAAAGCCACCCGCTGGTGGTATATTTTGTTACAGCACCAGGAAACTAAGACCATTATCATGTGCCAGGCACTGTTCTACATTGATTTATTTATTTTAAACAGATTTCTTCTCTTTGGACATGAATGGCAATGTCATGAATTGTTGTTTGCCATCTAGTCAGTTCCAACAGAGTAGAACTGCCCCATAGGGTTTCTTAGGCTGTAATCTTTACGGGAGCAGCTCATCAGTTCCTCTTATTATCTTCATTTTTTTATATGAGGACTGCCAAGTCCAGAGAATTCCAGTAATGTGTTTACAGTCACACAGCTAGGAAACAGTGAAGCAAGATCTGATACTGTGGAGATTGCTCTCTGTAGCTCTACACTGTGTTTTATTAGTCTAGACCTGATTATAAGCAGAGTTTATGTGCAAGTCACTCAGAGTGGCTTTATAATAGGTCATTTTGGCTAGGCTGAACTACATCTCTCAAAATCCCTTCCATATTTCCTGTTAGGGCAGGGCCACAGGAGAGATTCTTATGGGAAAACTGGGGGGCAAAATGAAGCAGCATCCATTTTGTAGTTTACACTCTTAGTTGCTCATCTGCATACTTAGCTCTTGGTATAAGGAGGAAGCAGGAGCTACCTGCTCAGGCTTCTCCCGAATTCTCTTTCAACTCTTCGACTCTTGGACCAGATGTGAGTGTTTGGCTCCACGGTGAAGGGCCCCTGCTTCTGCAGGATGTCCATACCACCAAGGTTAGAGGCAACTAGAATTGGCACAGCTT
This sequence comes from Elephas maximus indicus, assembly GCF_024166365.1. NCBI lineage: Eukaryota > Metazoa > Chordata > Mammalia > Proboscidea > Elephantidae > Elephas > Elephas maximus. The sequence continues at coordinate 22,705,243 of NC_064838.1, forward strand.
TCTGTGTGCCCTCATGGGCTCCAGCTCATGCTTGTGGATCCCTGGTTGCTCTAGGTCTCCTCAACAGTCCATCCATCTTCCGTTCCTGACTGCCTGCAACAGATGTGTCAAGACAACAGTCTATCAGTGGTTGCTTAAACAGCTCCCTCAATTGGGTAAGGTCAAATTCCTTAAGAAATTCTTTAATTTGTATGTATGTGTGTGTGTGTACTTACATATATATTATTAAATATAATTGTTATTATGTTATTGTTGTTAGGTGCGACAAGTTGATTTTGATTCATAGCGACCCCATGTGACAGAGTGGAACTGCCCCAAAGGATTTGCTCAGCTGTAATCTTTATGGGAGTAAGTCACCAGGTCTTTTCTCCCACAGGGCCTCTGGGTGGGTTCCAACTGCCAGCCTTTCATTTAGCAGCTAAATGCTTATCCCTTGCTAGTGATATGCTTAACTTTATCACAGTAACCAACAAAACCAAAAACGCATTGCCGTCGGTCAAGTTGATTCTGACTCATAGTGACCCTATAGGACAGAGTAGAACTGTCCTATGGGGTTTCCAAGGAGCAGCTGGTGGATTCGAACTGCTGACCTTCTGGTTAGCGGTCAAACTTTCAACCACTGCACCACCAGGGCTGCGTTACGATAAACAATAACAGGACTCCTTAATTGTTATTATGTGTAACATATAATTGTATATATTTGTGTGTATATATGCGTATACACACACACATATATACATATGAAATGTACTAGTGGTTCTGCATCTCTGATTAAACTCTGATACATCACTCGATAACAACTTAAAAATGTTGATAAAATTTGTTATATTGAAGAAATGATGCTGAGTCCCCAATTAACAGACAGTGTTGTATATTGGACAGAGCAGCTTCTGTATAGTTAAGCCTGTATTCCAAAACAGGCTCAGACTTATAAACTGTGTGACCCTGAGAAAGTTGCAGAACTACTCTGAGTCTCATTTTACCCCTGGTAAAATCAGGCTGTTGTGAGGGTGACATAGATCGCACATCAAGTGCCTAAGACTTCCCGTAGCACTTAAATAAATGATAGATACGATTACTTATATTGTTGTGGCTGTCAGAATTAGTACGAAAGACATGGGTAATTTAATCTCTATAAAATCATCAATCCATATAATAATGTTCAATGGGACACAATGATAACACTATTTTGTTTGGCAGAATCATAACAGTACTTTGTTCAAGGCAGGGCATTTTGTGGCTGAAGTACCAGAAATACTTTTCTAAGAGGTAAATCAATTTGTATATATAAATAAAAATAATAATGGAACTTTTAAAAAATAATGTTTCTTGAACATTAGTGAAAGACTTCCATCCACGTTTTTAAATTGAGTTGTAAATCGCATGCAATGAAAATCATAGATCTTAAGTGTTCATTTTGATGCATTTTAACAGTTGTCTGTACCATGTAACCATGAGTCAAAACAAGATAAAGAACTTTTTGATTACCTTCCAGCCCTTTCTCAGTCAATCTCGTCACTGAGTCCAAACATCCTGATTTCTATCACCACAAATTAATTTTGCTGGTTCTTTGACTTCATAGAGATAGTGTTATAAAGTATACGTCTTTTACATCTGGCTTCTTTCCAATAACAAAATGTAGAGATTCATCCATGTTGCTGCGTATATAAATAGTGTGTTCCTTTTCACTGCTGAGTAATATTCCACTGTGTAAATGTACTGCAAGTAGTTTATACCATTCTCCTGAGGACAGACATTTGGGTTTTTCTAGTTTTGACCTATTATAAAAAAGGCTGTTAAGAGTATTCTTATACAAGTCTTTTTTGATTCATGTGTTTTTTTTCTCCTGAGTGAATAGCCATGTGCGCAACTGCTGTGTCATAGGGTGTGGATATGTTTAACTTTATAAGAAACTGCCAATCATGTATCCTAAGTTGTTGTAGTATTTTCTGTTCTCCCCAGAAATGTATGAAGGTTTCACCTATTCCACACGCTTGCCAAGCTTTGGTATGGTTAGACATTTTAAATTTAACCGTTCTAGTCGATGTGAAAAGGAATCTCACTCTGATTGTTATTTGCATTTCTCTGATGACTAATGATGTTGAACACCTTTTCATGTGCTCATTGTCCAATAATGTATCTTCTATTGTGAAATGTCTCTTCAGACATTGCAGTTTTTTGTTGAGTTGTTTTTCTTTTTATCATTGATATTTAGCAGGATACGTATATCCTTGAAAGCTCTATGGGGTAGCTCTACTCTGTCCTATAGAGTTGCTGTAAGTTGGAAGTGACTCAACGGCAATGGCGAGACTGTCTCATGTACTTTGGACATGTTATCAGGAGGAACCATTTCCTGGAGAAGGCCATTGTGCTTGGTAAAACAGATAGTCAGGGAAAAAAGGAAGATTCTCAACATTGCGGACACAGTGGCTGCAACAATGGGCTCAAACATAGCAGCGATTGCGAGGATGGCAGAGGACCTAGCAGTGTTTAGTTCTGTTGTAAATAGGGTCACTATGAGTCGGAATCTACTCAATGACACCTTACAACAACAATATTTCTGAAATAAACTACCTGTTCATGATGTAATATCATATTCATATATTGTTACATGCTATTTTCTAATATTACCTTAAGTATTTTGTGTTTATTATCATGAGTGATAGTGGTCTAATTTTGTTTCCTTTGTCAGATTTCGTTATTAGGGTTATGCTGTTTTAATAAGTCGAATTTGGTTGTTTCTTCGTCTAAGATTAGTGTTATTTCTTGCATAAATGCTTGATAGGATTTACCAGTGAAGGCATTAGGACCTAGAGAATTTTGTGGGAAGTTTTCTGATTATGAATTCAATGTTGAATAGATATAGAGTTATTCATATTTTCAATATCTTCTTCTGACACTTTTTATAATTTTTGTTTTCCAGGGAATTTATTTTATCTAAGTTTCCAAATTTATTAGTGTAATATTACTCATAAAACCAAAAACCCATTGCCATCGAGTTGATTACGACTCATAATGACCCTAAAGGACAGAGTAGAACTGCCCCATAAAGTGTCCAAGGAGTACCTGGTGGATTTGAACTGCCAACATTCTGGTTAGCAGCTGTAGCTCTTAACCTCTATGCTACCAGGGTTTCCATATTACTCATAGCATTAGTATTATCATATTGTCCTTTTCATATTTGCAGGATCTGTTCTGATGTCCTTTCCTTAATTTCTTAATTAGGTCATTTGTATTTTCTGTTTCTTAATCCTTTATGCTATTAATCTTTTCAAATATTCAAATTCTGACTTTATTTAATTTCTCTTTGTTTTGAACTTTATTAATTTTTTTTTCCTGTTTTTACCATTTCCTTATTTAATTTACTGTGGTACAAAACTTAGTCTTTTTAAATGTATTTTATATTAATTGAGACTTTTCATGTCCCCAAACATGGTTGATCTTAGTGAATATTCCGTAGAACATAAAAATAATTTGTATTCTGTACTTGATGACTGCTGGGTTTTATAAAAGTTAATTAAGTCAAGTTGGTTGATGGTATTGTTTCAATATTCTATATTTTATTGAATTTCAGTCTAATTTTTCTATGTATTATTTGTCCACTTGTTTGTCTTCTATAAACTGATTTTCTTTCTGTCTACTTATTCTTGTTCACTTACAAGCATATTAGGTTTCTGTTGCTGTGCAAAAATTACCACAAACTTAGCAGCCTAAAAAAAAAAGCCTAGAAAACATAAATTTGCTATCTCACAGTTTGTGTAGATCTGGAGTCCAGGTCCTGGTTAGTTGGGTCCTGTGTTCTGAGCCTCACCAGACTGAAATCAAGGTGCTGGCTGAGACTGCAACATTATCTGAGGTTCAGGGTCATCTTCAAACCTCTTTCTAGTTCTTGGCAAGATTTTGCTCCCTGTAGTTGTAGGACCGGTGTCTTTATTTTCTTGCTGACTATTGGCCAGGGTTTGCTCACAGCTCCTAGCAGCTGCCCTCAGATCCTAGCCATGTGGTTCTCCCATAACATGTCAACGTAATTCTCCAACACCAGCAGGAGGAGCCCTCATTCATCTACTATGACAGAATCGTAGGGTACATAACATAAAACATCATCTTTGTCATATGATGTAACCTAATCAAGGGACTGCCTATCCCATGGTATTCACAGGTCGCATCTACACCAAGGGTAGGAGATTGTACAGAGCATGTACACCAAAGGTTGGAGTCTTGAAGTTCATCTTAGAATTCTGCCTACCACAGTGAGGAAGTCAAAATGAACTAACAGGATTTCTCTGTTCTTTATTAAATATTTCTAAAAATGTGAGACTGCTGCCATAAATATATAATTAACTGGAAGTTCCTTACAGTGAGGGGCTTGGGCACATAGGCATGGCGGTAGGACCTGGGCCAAGTATGAACAGCTATGTATTATAATGAGGAGAAGCATTTGAATTGCTTGAAGAAAGTCCTAGAGCAGAAACTTATATTAAAGTACCAGAAAAGGTATCTGAACAAAAAAGAGATCTCTGCTAAAAGTGACAGCATGGAATGAAGGATCTCTGGTGAGGAGAAAGTCTGAAATGGTATTTTTCAAATGAAATATTTGGTGATGTAATGTGAGCACACTTAGTAATCCCCAAACATTAGTAAAGACAATGCAAATAAGAAAAATTTGATATCAGATTTTGTGTGGAAACCAGTGAAAGGGCAGGATTCTATGTCCTAGAGCAGAATTGTTCTGGGCAGATGAGAGGAGTAATGACCTATCTAGGACACCAGAAATGGCTACTTAATAAAGCATGGATTACTTCCTTCATCAGTTTGTGATGAAAAAGTGTGGTGGACAACAAACTTTAACTCCTTTCATCCCTTTTCTTCTTCTTAACACTTTTTCCAGCAGGAAATTTAGGTTAGCTCAATGAATTTTTATACTACATTTGTGAAATTATTTGACCAATTTCTAAACTTCTAAGGAGCTTAGTTTGCTGCTGAAAGCAATGTTTCAAAAGTGTAGGTATTAATTTATTGGTGGGGGGGAACTTCTGAGTGCTTATAAAATCCAAGCAAAGTACATAGAAGAAAATAACATTCCTATTTGTATTCCCTTAAAATTAACTGCTGTGGTACTCATGGCCTGTTTTTTTTTTTTTTTCCTTTATTTCCTTCCTCCTTTTCTTTTTCTCTCTCTTATTACTCTATTGATTTCACTAAAATTATACTTGCATATTATAAAGAATTCAAATAATTCCACAATTACAATGTGATTTAGTTCAAAATAAAAACAAATAACAATAAATTAAAATATATACCTCACTTACCAGCATGAACAATAGGTACTATCATTTCATATTTTGCACATAAAAAAACCAACCAGCTGCCATCAAGACGATTAGGACTCATGGCGACTCCATGTGTGCAGAGTAAAACTGCCCCATAGAATTTTCAAGGTTGTGACCTTTCAGAAGCAGGTGATGAGGCCTTTGTTCTGTGGAGCTGCTGGGTGGGTTCAAATAGCCAACCTTTCAGTAGTAACCAAGCACTTAACTGTTCTCATTTCTAGAAAAGAGATTGTAAAACTGTTGCTATTTTTAAGAGTATTAAATTTAGTTTCACTTAAATTTAATAGAAGAAAAAATTTTTTCATTGAATAAATTACTGGGCTTCAAATAAACATATCTTTATTACAAGAGATAGTCCATAAATGACCCCTTTAGTTTCCAAAAAAAGGGCGAAGTATTGCATTAGGTAGTTGGCTTGTTATTTTTTAGCCTGTATTTCCTTCCCATCATGAAAATTTTGGACATAAATACTCACCGGTCTCCTCCCTGCCCACAACTGTCAGTGTCTGTTTTTGTTTGTAAAGGCCTGAATGATATTTTCACTGTGAATGATATTCCTGGTTTATGTTTGCTTTCTCTCAGAAATGTTGCTCTAATGTCTTCGGCCATTGGTTCCTCCCGCAGAGGAGTCTGCAGCCAGCCTGATATTTTTCTCCCTTATAGCTTACTGTTTGTTTTCCTTTCTGGACGCTTAAAGAATTCTTTCTTTATCTTTGAAGTGTTGGCTAGGCTATTTCTAGGTGTGGAGTGGCTGTATGAACTTTCCCTGAAACGTCGTGTATTATTTCAATCTGTAGTTTTTCTTCATTTAAAGGAAATTTTCTTCTCCTTTGCTGGCTTCTTTTGTTTTATATCAAGAAATGTTTCTTTAGTTTTAATCCCGCTGACTTGTGCATTTGTATTCGCGTTGCTTATCTTAAGTCTTGCTTTTATGTCGACAATTCAGGTTGTAGTGTGTCTATTTGGTTTCTTGATATTTTTTTAATTTATGCATTAGCTCTGTAATGATGTCATTTTGTCCCTCAATGTCTTCTTCTTTGAGTCTGTAATCTGATTTTCATCTCCTTCTGTCAAGTTATTTTATCGTTGTTATAACCTTGTTTTATCGAAATCATTTTATTATTCTTTAGTGTGAAGCAATTGTGAGAAATTTTATTTTCCTTGACAGTTTCATTTTTTCTAAATGATCTTTTTTCTGTCATGTTACAACTTGTTATAACCTCTTTTCCTCCCTTCCTTCCTTCCTTCTTTCCTTCCTCCCTCCCTCCCTTCTTTCCTTCCTCCCTCCCTCCCTTCCTGTTTCCTTTGTTCCTTTCCCTAGCAGCATATTTGCATTATTTCCTTGCTGCTTCTTTTCATCTTGCTTAGGCTTAGGCTATTCTGCCCATATGTTCTTTTGCTCTTCAATAGAGTAAATTACTTTGTGATATTCAGCCCCTACTATCTGACCCTAGTTTGCTTCCCCTCCAAGCTAGAGATGAGGTTTGGGGATTGCATATTCTACACGTATTTTTGCACATTGAGGAGGGAAGGTAGGATGAGGGCTGTGAAGATGAGGTGCAGTGCAGGGAACTCAGTTGCTCCCTCTTTTGAAATTTTGCTAAAAGCACTGATCTGGGTTTCACTATACCTAAATTTTAATTAGAGGGCGCATACTTTTCTTACAGACGCTTTGGAATTTTTCCTCAATCTAATATAAAACCGCGGAGCGTTCAATTGGATTGAATCATCCCCTCTGTTGTAGCTTCCTCAGGTTCACACTCTTCTCCTCAAGTTTCATTTTCTCATTGCTGTCAATTACGACTCATAGAGACCCTATAGGACAGAGTAGGGTTTCTGAGGCTGTAATCTTTCAGGAAGCAGGTTGCCATATCTTTCTCCTGCTGAGGAGCTGGTGGGTTTGAACTGCCTACCTTTCAGTTAGGAGCTGAGCGCTTAATCACTGTGCCACCACACCATTAAAAAAAAAATTTTTTTTTTTTTTTCCACTGAAAAAGGGAACATAAAATGGATGTTCATTTTCATTCAAGAATTTGGGAAGAGTTAACATTGAGTAATCACAGCATTTTGTTAGTTCACTAATAGAGCTTCTAGGAAGTAAGATCAGCATCAGGAAGCAAGTGGTTTTTCTCCTATCGCCACTATTATTCATGCAAGGCTAGTCTGGTCCCCCCCCCCCCCCACCAATTCTTCAAGCTTATTCAGTTAAATTATCCCCTTGTTTTGTTTTTGCTGACGTTTAATATTTTGGGGGGAGTGGGCTGTAGCTCATTTTATTACGCATTAGAGAATGACAGCTTTGTGTTATACTTGATTCCTCCACCGTAGCCTAGAACTCAGAGCTCCTAAGCCAGCCCTTTTATAGTTATTATTACTATTTTTTAATTAAAAAAAAAAAAGCTGGAGAGCTTTCTTCATCTTCCTCTGATTTGAGATAATCCTTGCCAGAAAAGTCAATGAAACTACAAAATTTCACGTACAAACTGAAATTTAAAAAAATGAAAAAGATTGTTTCAGAATGTAAATATTTTGCTTTCCTCTCACTTGCCTAACTAGTCTAATCTCACTTATAGTTTCAATATATCAGGCAGTTAAAATATGTCACTGTGTTAGGTGGTGTCTTAATTTGAGTTCCCCCGGAAACAGACGCCAACCAACACATCATGGGGTGCAAGTAGTCTATTTGGGAGAAACACTGATACGAGAGAGGGAAGGTAAGTAGAGAAGGGAAAGCAGTATCAGTGCTTCATTATGAAGCCAGCTAGCCAAGTACGCAGCTGGAGAAGCTGTGGAAGCTCTTTGTCAGAGTTATCCAGTCTGAGGTAGAAGAGAGCTAGGGTATTTATACCCTAAATGTCTGTCAGTCATTGGTTGAGGGCTGTCCTGGGGGTTGTTAATCCTCAGGCAATTTTAGCCTATGGTATGGCAAAGCAGGTTTCATCCTGCTAAAGAAACCCCTTAGGCAAAGCAACATCAGTGCTAAAAGTTGGAAGAAGAGTAGATGGGCACTGGATTAGCAAGGGGATATGAGCAGGGCCCTGATGGCATCTGTTATGCATAGATTCTTTTTCTGGCAATTTGTGATCATGTACGATGGTTATATGGTCACCTAAGGAAGAAAAAATTTTAAAAATTATATGTTAAGACAGGGCTATAGATAATTGCTCAGGAAAAAATAAAAAAAATTTTTTAATGCTCATGTAATTCATGGTAGACACAAATACATTCTAAAAAATGACTATAAATAATAAGGGCTTAAATTTTTATCAGTTTTACTTAAGTGTTTGGCTTAATGTGTGCTTTTATTTTCTCAAGTGACACTTAAAAGTACAAAGGATAGTAACAAACCACTCAAGAGTAGTGTGTAACACCAGTATTATAAGGCACATTTCTGGAAATCTCAACGAGATGATTCAGAAGAAAGAAATTCAGCTATAATATTTAAAAAGGGATGAAAACCCACTGAACATACTAACTTAAGTATATTTAACTTACAGCTGTACTTGAGTTGTTGGAACCCATATCATTTGCCTTTTTTTCCCCTCAGAGACTCCATTAAATTCCTAACATTGAAGTGCAAATAATAGTAAACCCAGAATGACCAAGAGAATTAGTGCATGTGAGATTTGAACACATTTCTGGACACTGGAAAGTCTATCGTTTGAAAGACCAATGTATTTCAGAGTCGTGGAAGCTGCTGCCCTGAATATGGCCCTTGAGGACTCTAGTGGAGGTGGGACTCAGCTTGCAAATCAGAACTTCAGAAAAGTGTTGGAATTGGAGTTAGAAGAAAGGAAAGAGAGAAATAATGAGAATGAAGGTGGGAGTTGGGATGTTAATAGAATGTCTGTAAAGGAAAGACCTAATCTGTGCTCACCCATGAAACAGGCAGCCCCGTATAAACAGCCACTATGAACCCAGAATGGTCTTCTGTAAAGCAATCGGATATAGCTTCTCGGGAGTATTCAAGCATCTAGTACAGGTAGGTAATGGTGCACCGGAATAAAACTGTTCTCAATTCTGTGCTTTGCTAGGCCTACAGCCTACAGCATTTCCTTGCCTGATAACCCTAAACTAAAACCTTTTAGTTGATACCAGAGACCTCCTAGTTTGGCTTGCAATTCTGATAAAGGCCTAGTTGGAGGAAAAAAAGAAAAAAGCACACACACACACAAATATATTCAAAGTCAGAAGAAACCCACAACTACTACTCAAAAAATAGTCATCCCAACTCTTTATTCTTAGATAAGAAAGGATAGCCAATATCATCAGACTTATGAAGAAAGCTAATAGTATGAAAATGATATGTCTATCATTTTCATACTATTAGCTTTCTTCATAAGTCTGATGATAGAAAGAAACAGAGATAATTATTAAAAGTGATCTCTTAAAATTCAGAGCTATCTTAAAAGCAAAATAAAACAAAACCCCCAAATGAATTTTGATCTCTTGGAATGATTAAGAAACTACTGTATTTATAAAACATGAAGAATTAGTTATGAAATATAAAGAATTATAGAACATGAAAACAACTCTTAAAGGTAAAAATACCATTGTGAAAATTAAAAAAAAAAAAAACTCAATTGAAGAGTTGGAAGTTAATGTAGATAAAATATCCCAAAATGAAAAGCAGAAAAAAAAAAAGACATAGAAAATGTTACATAAAACATGAGATTTATTAAAGAAAATTCCACATCTTACAGCAGTCCAAGGAAAATAAGGAATGATCAAATAAATTACATGAGAAAAAACTTCAGAGTGGAAGGTTCATTGATGAATGTGAGAAGAGCCACATCTATCTAGTCACTTCTATGTGAAATTGTGAATAATAATAAAATTCTAAAACTATTAAGGAGAAAAATGCCAAAATACAATATAGTTTGTTTATACTAAGGAAGGAGAAGTAGAAAAGTAACAAATAACAAGGAAAGGTAAGAGTTGATAAAGCAACGATTTTAAAATTCTGATAAAAAGAAATTATGTTGAATTTGGAACTTCAGACCCTCCCAAACTATTGATTTGGAACATTTAAAGTGTTCAAGAGCCTTAGGTTTTACTATTTGTAATATCTTTTCTTCAGGAGCCCTGGTGGAGCAGTGGTTAAGCATTCAGCACCAAAAGGTTAGCGGTTTCAATTCACCCAGCATCTCTTTGAGAGAAAGACCTGGCAATCTGCTTCTGTAAAGACTACAGCCAAGAAAACCCTATGGGGGCAGTTCTACTCTATCACATGGGGTTGCTATGAGTCAAAAATTGACTAGATGGCACCTAACAACAACATATCCTTTCTTAGAATTTTTCTTAAGGATATACTCCAGCAAAATGAGGAAGAAAACAGGGGTCATGAGATCTAAGAAAGTGTGGATGTAACCTAGGAGAGGAGAGAAGTTATAGGTTAATAGTTTTTGACCAGGTGACTCTAAGTCCAGATTGGAGCAGATTTATAGTGCTTTGGCAATTATATATTTCAGGGCAAAAGACCTTATATAATAAGGAATATTTTTGTCGATAGACGTATGTTAAACTTGAAGCTACGGTGAAGGCTTTTCATTGTTTTGGCAATTAGGGAGTTCAGGAGAAATAAAATTTTGTGTAAGAAAATCCTGGTCCAAACATAAAGTAAACTAAAACATTGAATGATTTTTAAGCAAAATGTGTAAGAAAAGCAATTCATTTGATCAAGGAAAATTCTTCTCAGAGCTACTCAGCGATCATATTGGACCAATAAAGCAGAGAGTTCTCAACCTGGCAAAGGATTAAATGAAATTAGACCTTCATAATACTGTCAACATAATTTATTGGTTTTCAACTTTATGAATAAATCCATACAAAAGGCTCAGGCAAAAATTTATGAATATAGACTATAATGTAAAGTTTAACAGCCTTGAAAATATGAAAACACGGGCATATTTGAGAAAAGGTAGAAGGTGAAAAGTGGAGGGAGAAGAGGGGTTAGATAGACCAAGGTGGTAATGTCTGCATTTAATCTTGACAGGAGCTGCTGTATTAACTGAGGCTGATGGAGCAAGAAATAGAGCTATAAAGATATTATTCAAGTTACAAAAGAGAAATAAAAATAATATACATATCTAAATTGGGAGGGTGATTGCTTTTCATTATACCTTGTAAGGTAGCATTGAACTTTTATTATTTGCCTATATAAATAAGTAAATATATTAATTTCTCTACAACAAGGAGATGCAATTGCTGGCTTTTTATATTATTTTATTTATCTGATACTTTTTTCAAAAGCAATACATTTCTAGGCATAATATTTCCTGATAGTTGGAGGATGGTTCCATTTGTAAATGCTAGAAATTTTTAATTCATTTTATTATTAAAAAAAAAATATGAACAGATAAGGGAAGACAGGTAAAAACCAAGGCAGGTATAGACTCCAAAATTGATTCTGAAAAAAGAAATTTAAAAGCAAGAGAAAAATAGGTGAATTAATTTTTAACAAATGTGATATTCCTGGCTGTTTAGAAATCTGTTATTAGGTAATTCATTGTGAACTGTTTATTTTAAAGAAAATGAAAATTTATAGCAGATGTTTTTCACTAGCTGCAAATGGTCTGTCTTTGTTACCATCTTCTCTATGATCTCTTCTCAAGAGTACTGTCTGGACTATTTCCTATTTTTTTAAAAAAAGGCTTATTTGGAAAGTCTTCACTGCATAACATATACGCATTTACAAAGTCATTTGTAGATATATTACAACAGAACCTTTTACATGTCTGTAATAAAACTTGTAGTTTTATTCAGACAGTTGGAGCAGACATATTTATAATATTTAGACACAAACATTTTAGGGATATCATGTGAAAAACTCTGGAGGAATGTAACCTACTGTGTTTCATTTCAGTGCCCTGTCATTAAGGTACTCTGTGACATACTTTAAACTCTACAGCTTAACAGAGATGTGGGAAAGGGGGAGAGTCAATGAAAAGGATTAAAGGATTGACAACATAATGGTTGGATATAGAAATTGGGATCTAGTTCGGCAAAAAAAATTTTTTTTTGAAAAATAACTTGTCACTTCTGCCATTTTAACTGGGTGACCTTGTGCAAATGATAATGGAGGGGGGCTTAGTTTCCCCACCTTTAAAATAAAAGAACAATTTTAGAATATCTTTATGATTTTTTCTACTTCTAAATTGCATAATTCTAGGAAAAATTAGGGTAGAAAAGGTATCTTAAAATAGCTTAAATTGCAGCAAGAGGTAGACTACATATTGCAAAGGAAAAAAAAAGTTAACTCAAGTTATATTTTTCTCCTTATGGATATTTTTCTGAAAAACCCAAACCAAACCAAACCTGTTGCCATCGAGTCGATTCCGACTCATAGCGACCCTATAAAACATATAGCTGATTTGTGTGTGTGGGGTTGGGGGGGAAGTTGTATACTTATATGTTTGGAAAGAATAGGAATAGCTGAGTTTTTAGAAGTTTTTTTTTAATCTTATAAATCTAAGTTTTGTAAAACCTAAGTCCAGTCGTCCTTCGATCATGCTACCTCTTGTTCTGACTACTCCAGACATGCCGACCTTGTTGTTGTTGTTAGTTGCCATGAAGTCATTTCCCACTCATGGTGGCCCCATGTGTACGGAGTAGAACAACTCTATAGGGTTTTCAAGGCTGTGAACTTTCAGAAGCAGATCACCAGGGCTATCTTCTGAGGCGCCTCTGAGTGGGTTTGAACCACGAACCTTTCGGCTGGTAGTTGAGTGCTTCACCATTTGCACCACTCAGGGACTCCTTTGACCTTCTTTAGTGCTACATAGTCTATGTAGACTCTCCCACTTTCACAGGGGCTCTGTTCATGTTGTCCCCTTGGCTTGGGACGCTACTTCACCACCTTTTAAGCCTGCTCATTCTGAAGATCTGAGTTGGAGCATCATTCCCCCAAGGGTATTCCTTAACTTTCCTCATTAGCTGAAACGGCCCTATTACGAATTCATACCTTCAAAATACCTCCCCTACAGAGTATACAAGAGAGTTGAAACAGTTATGTCATTTGTTCTTTATACGCTCATAATTTCTTCTTTTGTTTTTACTCTCACGTTGTTGCTGTTAGGTCCTGTCCAGTCAGTTCCAACTCATAGTGACCCTATGTGCAACAGAACGAAACACTGCCCGGACCTGCACCATCCTCACAATCGTTGCTGTGTCTGAGCCCATTATCGCAGCCACTGGGTCAGTGACGGTCTTCCTCTTTTTCACTCTCTACCCTTTTAAGGTATTTATGTATGTATTAATTCCTCACAACAACCCTATAAGACAGATACTTTCTTGTAGTTAGGCATGGGTTAGGAATCTTGCTAAAGCCTTAACTAAGAGTCTTGCAAAGAGCCTTGCAAAAGTTTCCAGAAATCAAAATGTAAGAGTCTAGATTCAATTCCAGGCCGTCTGCTCTAGGGCACCTCTTGTGGACATTTTTCCATGTCGGCCAAGGTATTTGGGCAACACCCTCTTTAATAGCAGCATAATGTTCCATAAATAGGTGTACTATAATTTATTAATCAGTCCCCTATTGCTGGATATTTAGGTTGGTTCTAATTTTAATTTTTGCTGGATCTTTGATAACATTTTCATGTACAGGTAGAGTCTGTCTCCTAGACCGTTAGGCATTGACCACCCTAAACTTCCGTTCCTACACAAATTTATCTGTTGTGATCAGAATACCAATGATGATTGTGACTTATATTGATTTTGAGATATCAACATAGAGAAAGTGGATTGTGCTTACTCTGTGGCAGCCTGGTGTTTGGGAGCTGGTGCTTACGGTGGCTTGCATAGCTGAAGAGTGCTCTCCTTTATTTGCCTATCCCACACCTCGTTCCCATTCCTTGTCACTCTCAGACATAATGTGCTATGACAATCAATTCTGTCTTTTCCTCTGAGGCTCAGGGTTCCCTAGACTACTGGGGCTTGGAGAATACTTAAGTTATTCGGGTTGGGTAGTGTTATGGATTGAATTGTGTCCCCACAAAATGTATGTCAACTTGATGAGGCATGATTCCCAATATTGTGTGGTTGTCCACCTTTTTGTGATCTGATGTAATTATCCTGTGTTGTAAATCCTAATCGCTTTGATGTTAGTGAGGCAGAATTAGAGGCAGTTATGTCAATCTACAGGATTAGGTTGTATTTGGAGTCAATCTCTTTTGAGATATAAAGGAGAGAAACTGGCAGAGAGGAGAGGGACTTCGTGCCACTAAGAATGAGAAGCAGGAGGGGAGTGTGTCCTTTGGACCTGGGGTTTCTGGGCTGAGAAGCTCCTAGACCAGGGGAAGGTTAATGACAAGGGCTTTCCCCCAGAGCTGACAGAGAGAGCCTTCCTCTGGAGCTGGCATCCTGAATTTGGATTTCCGGCATCCTAGACTCTGAGAGAATGAATTCCTGTTTGTTAAAGCCATCTATTCGTGGTAATTCTATTACAGCAGTACTAGGTAACTAAGATACAATTTAGTACTGGAAGGGTGCAGTGCTGCTCTAACAGATAGCTAAAATGTGGAAGTGGTTTTAAAACTGTGAATGGTAGAGTCTGGAAGAGTTTTAAAGTGCCTAATAGTAAAAATAGGAAGCCCTGGTGGCATAGTGATTAAGCACTACGGCTGCTAACCAAAAGGTCGGCAGTTCAAATCTACCAGGCGCTTCTTGGAAACTCCATGGGACAGTTGTAGTCTGTCCTATAGGGTTGCTATGAGTTGGAACTGACTCGACAGCAATGGGTTTGGTTTGGTTTTAATAGTAAAAGCCTATATTGCCTTGAAGAGAATATTGGAATTCTGGATGTCAGACAATTCAGGTGAGGGCTCAGAAGGAAGTGAGGACAGCTGTAACATCAGAGATGGTGCACACAGCAAGAAGCAGTGGCAGAGAAATGGCACCAGCAAAACAGGAGACTGACACAAGACAATGTGGGAGTCAACTCAAGGGGCAAAAGAGCTGGATGTTTTTGTGCAATAGGTTTCCTG
Organism: Elephas maximus indicus; assembly: GCF_024166365.1. Taxonomy (NCBI): domain Eukaryota; kingdom Metazoa; phylum Chordata; class Mammalia; order Proboscidea; family Elephantidae; genus Elephas; species Elephas maximus. The sequence continues at coordinate 22,720,553 of NC_064838.1, forward strand.
GCATAGAAGGGTGCCTCTGGGCACTCATTAATGGAGCTAGGCTTGCTGACCCATGGAGTAAGAGAGCTGAGTCCCTTCCACCCGAGGTTTACTGGTAGAGTAGGGTGGCTCCAGGCACTTAACGGTAGAGCTAAAGAGCTTTGGAGCACTTGCCCAAGCAAGGCAGATGCTGGGTCAGGTCAAGAGCCTGAGAGACCAAGAAGCCAGGAAGCAGAAGCTGAAAAGAGAAGGAACACGCGAAGCAGAGCCTCAACTTCTGGGGTCTCAAACGGTAGAGTTATGGTCTCTGGGGCTTCAAAGGGTGGGGCCACAGCCTCCTAGGTTTTAAACAGTCAGATCTTCAGCAACTAAGCTCCAAGATGTGGGGCTGCTTTTCATGAGTGCCAGCAGGATGGGGCCAGATCCACTGACCAAAGCTGAGGGGGTGGGGCTGCCATGCCCAAGGGGCAGAAGAATGGAGGCTGCTGGGGTTCAGGGACTAGGGTTGCCACTCAAATGGACTAGGAGAATGGGACTGCCCAAATCTGAGGGAGCAGACTTCCTATTCCAATGGGCCTAGAAGATGGTGCTGAAGCCCAGGGCTGAGGAACTTCCACCCAGAATCCAGAGAGCGTGGCCAACACTCAGAGTCTGGAAGGCAGAGCCATTGCCTAAATGTTCTCAGAGGACAGAGGATTAGTTTCAAGGCTTGAGAGCTAATGTAATGTGCTCTGCTGACTTGCTTGGTGCCTGTTATCCCTTCTTTCCCTCCAATTTCTCCCATTTGCAATGGTAATATCTACATTGTGCCTGTTCCACCATTGTACTTTTTAAAGCACTTTGCAGACATATTTTGCCCCAGGGTGGAATTTGAACTCAGGGTTGATTTAAGATTTTTGGGATGATATGATGGGGTAAATGTGTTTTACATGTGGCAAGGACATGAATTTTGGTGGGCCAAAGGGTGGAATGTTATGGATTAAATTGCGTCCCTCAAAAATGTATGTCCACCTGGCTAGGCTATGATTGCCAGTATTGTGTGGTTGTCTACCATTTTGTGATCTGATGTGATTATACTGTGTTGTAAATCCTAACCTCTATGATGTTAATGAAGCTGGTTTAAAGACAGTTACATTAATGAGGCAGGACTCAATCAGCAAGATTAGGTTGTATTTTAAGTCAATCTCTTTTGAGGTATAAAAGAGAGAAGCTAGTAGAGAGGAGGGGGACCTCATACCACCAAGAATGAAGAACCCAGAGGGGAGTACATCCTTTGGATGCAGGGTTCCTGTGCTGAGAAACTCCTAGACCAGGGGAAGATTGATAACAAGGACCTTCCCCCAGTGCTGACAAAGACAGAAAGCCTTCACCTGGAGCTACCCATCACTGACCTGGAGCTAGCACCCTTAATTCAGACTTCTAGCCTCCTAGACTTTGAGAGAATACATATCTCTTTGTTAAAGCCATCCACTTGTGGTATTTCTGTTATAGTTTTTTTTTTTTTTTTTTTTAGTGCTAGATAACTAAGGTAGGTCCTTTCCTGCTCACTGGGTTCCTCTTGGTGTCCTCAACTGGTTCGAGCAGAAAGCATGCAGTCCTGGGCTGCAAGCACTAAGCTGGGGAGGCAGGTGCCCCACAGAAAGCTACTGTCCCCCACTTGCCTCAGATGCACCAGCTACAAAGCTGAAGAAAGGAACAGCCACTCTCCCACTCCAGGCTAAGCATCAACTGTAGCCCAAGATGGAGATTTAAAGATGGGGCCTGCCTATCCCTCCAGATGTACAGGAAAGGTAAATGGAGTCTTAGACTTTCCCCATTCCCTGGACTATAGGTATCCTCCCATGCAGGCAGTTACCTCCTCTCCTGGCTTCCACTGGCCTTTCATAAAATTTGAATCCATCTACCAGTTAGTCTGAAGTAAGACAAGCAGCAAAATGAAAATCTATTATTTTGCTTTTAGAAAATGGACTTTTATAAACAAGTATTTAATTGTACAAGTAATGAATATATTTTACCCTTTAGTAAAATTCAAATAGTGCAGATAAGTTTTCCCACTGTTCCAGAGACAGTCATTTTGAGTTTTGCTTGTGTATCTTGGGTTCTCTTTACACACGCACACACACTCACAGAAATGCTAAATATCATATGTATTTTGCATAAATAATATGATGCTATAAGTAATTTTGCTTTTATCACTTAACATCATTTTGTCGTAGATAGACAAAACTCTTCCTTTTTAATTTCTGCATACTATTCCATAGTGGAATATATCATAGTTGAATTACTTATTCCTCTTCTGATGAACATTTATGTTCTAATTTTTTAAATTTTTTAACAGACAGACAGGGCTGCAGTGACAATCATGGGCTATACTTCTTTCTTCGAATTTGGGAGGCTTTCTTTTACATTAGTTAGTCAGAAGTGGAATGGCTGGTTCACAGAATAAGTGAATTTTAAATTTCGATAATTTCAGATTGCCTTCCAAAGTAGTAGCGTCTAATTTCCCTTCCTCTAGTGGTACATAAAGGGAGCCCTGGTGGTACAGTGGTTAGAAGCTCAGCTGCTAACCAAAAGGTTGGCAGTTTGAATCTACCAGCTGCTCCTTGGAAACTCTATGGGGCAGTTCTACCCTGTCATATAGCATCTCTTTGAGTTGGAACCAACTGGACGGCACCTAACAACTAGTGGTACATGAGACTACTCATTTGCCTACTCTTTACCAATGTCTGATTTTATCAAATATTTAAATGTTTGCAATGTATTTGCTAATCTGATGGGTGAAAATGGTGTGTTTTTGTTTTTGAATTTACCTGGCCTGGGAGCCCAGGGCACTTGAATGCATTATGTACAAAAGTTGATGACTACCAGTATCATCTTTAGGGGTAGCAATTCTTAGTGAAGAAAGTAGGAAAGCAGAGCAGGCCCACATTTTTTTAAAAGTAGCTTAGAAACACTAAAGTGAATGGGAAGAATTGCAAAGCTGGGCAGGTAGAGGACAGACTGTAAGATCGTGAAGACAGTGGGCAGTATATGGCCCAAAGCCTCCAATGAGATAGCTGATGTTATATCATGATCAACAGGTGAGAATACACTGCAAGAGGCTGGGAAGCCAGAGATAATGAAGATGAATTTGGACAATTAGTAATTGACCAAGAAAATGACAAAATACTGTTAACAAAATATTCAAAACTGGTATATCAAATCAGGGAGACTGCAAGTTCTGGAAGTTTTGTTTCCTAGCTACTAAGTATAAAATGAAGGTTACTAATGCATGTTACCTAAATAAATAACAAGATTATTTTGACAAACAGCATCAATAAACACACAAGTTCCATGTTTCTTGTTGCTGTGGGTTTTTAATATGTCTGAATAATAGCTACCACTTTGCGAACAAGTACCACGGGCACTTTGCTAAGTACTTTACATACATTTGTCATTTACTCCTCATAATAACCCCCTGAATGCCTGCAATAGAAAGATTCCCGTATTACAGACGAAGGAACTGAAGTCCTGAGGAGTTAAGTATCTTGTCCAGGATTATAAAAAGAATGAAGAGCAGAGCTGGATTCCAGGTCTGAGGTCTGTACTGCTAGAGCTAATCTCCTTCTTCTTAGAAGCCTGATGCCCAGGCCACATCCCAGGACACTCACATTAGGATAGGGGGTGGGGAGTGGGGATACAAGCACTCCCTTGGGATTTAAAGCTCCCCAGTTTTTTTTTTTAGGTGATTCAGGCCCAACCCAAGTTGACAACTGCTGATGTCAATGTAGCTGCCACTGGGAACACTATAGTATAGTGATGCTTCTAGGAATTAAATCACTTTCAAACTTCTTTTACTGCAATTTACACTAAGAAACATATTTTGTGTCATAACCCAGTTCAAAGATATACATATATATAATTCGGCTGCTAACCAAAAGGTCAGTAGTTCAAATCCACTAGCGGCTCCTTGGAAACCCTACACAGCAGTACTACTCCATCCTATAGGGTAGCTATGAGTCAGAATCAACTCGAGGGCAATGAGTTTAATTCAGTAATCGTAGTTTCATGTAGCAGCATTTCCACCACCCGTCTGTCAGTTTGTTTTACTGTTGTGGCTTGTGTGTTGCTATGATGCTGGAAGCTATGGCATCAGTATTTCAAATACCAGTAGAGTCATCCATGGTGGACAGGTTTCAGACACACTAGGAAGAAAGACCTGGCAATCTACTTTTGAAAATAAGCCAACGAAAACCTTAAGGATAACAATAGAATATTGTCTGGCTCAGTGGCTTTGGACATGTCATCAGGAAGAATCAATTGCTAGAAGAGGACATTGTGTTTGATGAAGCAGAGGGCCAGCAAAGTCTTGAGAGACCCTCAGTGAGATGGATTGGCACAATAGCTACAAGGACAGACTCGAACATGTTACCGATTGTGAGGTCGATGCAACACTGAGGAGCATTTTGTTCTGTTGTATATAAGTTTGTCATGACTCATAGATGACCCTACAACTAAAAACAGTACTTACCTTCCCAAATGTGATGTGCTGTTGTTGTTAGTAGGTTCCATCTAGTCAGTTCCAACTCACAGTGACCCTGGGTACATCAGAACAACACACTGCCTGGTCCTGTGCCATGCTCACAACTGTTGCTACATTTGAGCCCGTTGTTGCAGCTACTGTGTCAACGTACCTTGTTGAGGGTCTTCCTCTTTTTTCCTGACCCTCTACCTTACCAAGCGTGATGTCCTTCTCTAGGGACTGGTTCCTCCTGATAACATGTCCATAGTGCTTGAGATGATGTGTCACCATCCTTGCTTCCAAGGAACACACTGGCTATATTTCTTCCGAGACAGACTCGTTCTTCTAGCAGTCCATGGGATATGCAGTAGTCTTCACCAACACTGTAATACAAAGGCGTCAATTCTTCCATGGTCTTCCTTATTCATTGTCCAGCTTTCACACGCATCTGAGACAATTGAAAATACCATGGCTTGGGTCTGGAGCCCTTTAGTCCTCAAAGTGACATCTTTACTTTCTAACACTTTTAAGAGGTCTTTTGCAGCAGATTTGCCCAATACAATACATTGATTTCTTGATTGCTGCTTTTATGGGCATTAGTTTTGGATCCAAGTGAAATGAAATCCTTGAAGGCTTCAAAATTTTCTCCATTTATTAGGATGTTGCTGATTGGTACAGTTGTGAGGATTTTTGTCTTTATGATGAAGTGTAATCCATACTGAAGGCTGACATCTTTAATCTTCATCAGTAAGTGCTTCAAGTCCTCTTCAGTTTTAGTAAGCAAGGTTGTTTTATCCACATATCACAGGCTGTTAAGGAGTCTTCCTCCAATCCTGATGCCACATCCTTCTTCATATAGTCCAGTTTCTTGGATCACTTGCTCAGCATACAGACTGAATAGACATAGTCAAAGGATACAGCCCTGACACGCACCTTTCCTGATTTTAAACCACACAGTATCCCCTTGTTCTGTTCAAATGACTGCCCCTTGGTCTATGTACTGTTTCCTCATGAGCACAATTAAGTGTTCTGGAATTCCCATTCATCGGAATGTTGTCCTTAGTTTGTTATAATCCACACAGTCAAATGCCTTTGCATAGTCAATAAAACACAGGTAAACATTTTTCTGGTATTCTGTGCTTTCAGCCAGGATCCATCTGACATCAGCAATGATATCCCTTGTTCTATGTCCTCTTCTGAATCCAGCTTGACTTTCTGGGAGTTCCCTGTAGATGTATTGCTACAACCATTTTCAAATTATCTTCATCAAAATTTTACTTGCGTATGATATTAATGACATTGTTTGATAATTTCTGCATTCTGTTGGATCACCTTTCTTTGGAATGGATACAGATATGGATATCTTTCAGTTGGTTGGCCAAATTTCTTGACATAGATGAGTGAATGCCAGCATTGCATTTGTTTGTTGAAACATCTTAATTGGTATTCTGCCAATTCCTGGGCCTTTGATTTTGGTTAATACTTTCACTGAAGCTTGGACTTCTTCCTTCAATACCATTGATTTTTGACATATGCTACCTCTTGAAATGGGTTTTGATATGGTGACTCTGTGTATTCCTTCCATCTTCCTTTGATGCTTCCTACTTTGTTCAGTATTTTGCCAATAGAATCCTTCAATATTGCAACTCAAGGCTTGAATTTTTTCTTAACTGCTTACAACTTGAGAAATGATGAGCATGTTCTTCCCTTTTGGTTTTCTAACCCCAGCTCTTTGCACATTTCATTATAACACTTTACTTTGTCTCCTTGAGCCACTCTTTGAAATCTGTTCAACTCTTTTACTTCATCATTTCTTCCATTTACTTTAGCTACTCTATGTTCAAGAACAACCTTCAGAATCTCTTCTGACATCCATTTTTGTCTTTTCTTTCCTTCCTGTCTTTTTAATGATCTTTTGCTTCCTTCATATATGATGTCCTTGATGTCATCCCACAACTCATCTGGTCTTCATTCATTAGTGTTCAATGCATCAAATCTATTCTTGAGATGATCTCCAAATTCAGGTGGGATACACTCAAGGTCATATTTTGGCTCTTGCTAACGTTTTTCAATTTTCCTCAGTTTCACCTTGAGCTTGCATGTGAGCAATTGATGGTCTGTTCCACAGTTGGCTCTTAGCTTTGTTCTGACTGATAATATCAAGCTTTTCCATCATCTCTTTCCACATATGTAGTAGATTTGATTCCTGTGTTTTCCATTTGGTAAGGTCCACCTAAACAGTCACCATTTATTTTGGTGGAAAATGGTATTTGCAATGAATAAGTCGTTGACCTTGAAGAATTCTGTCATGCAATCTCTGGCATCTTTTCTACCACCAAGGTCATATTTTACAACTACCAGTCCCTCTTCTTTGTTTTTAATTTTCACATTCCAATCACCAGTAATTATTCAATGCTTCCTGATTATATGTTGATTAATTTCAGTCTCCAGAAATTTGTAAAATTCTTCAATTTCCTCATCTTTGGCATTAGTGGTTGGTAAGAAAATTTGAATAATAGTAATATTAACTGGTCTTCCTTGTAAAAAAAAATATATATATATATATTTTTTTGGTGTATGGATATTATACTATCACTGACAGCATTGTGCTTCAGGTTAGATCTTGAAATATTCTTTTTAATGATGAATGCAACACCATTCCTCTCCAATTTGTCATTCTAGCCACAGTAGACCATATGATTGTCTGATTCAAAATAGCCAATACTAGTCTATTTTAGGTCACTAACGTCTAAGATACTGATCTTTATGTGTTTCATTTCATTTTTGACGACTTCCACTTTTCCTGGATTCATACTCTGTACGTTCCATGTTCTGATTATTAATGGATGTTTGCAGCTGTTTCTTCTCATTTTGAGTTGCCTTTTCAGAAAATGAAGGTCCTGAAAGCTTTACTCCACCCCTGTCATTATGGTTGATTCTACTTTGAGGAGGTAGCTCTTCAAAGTTGTATTACAAGTGCCTTCCAAACTGAAAGGCTCATCTTCTGGCACTATAGCAAGCATTGTTCTGCTGCTATTCTTAATGTTTTCACTGGCCAATTTTTTTTCACAAATAGATCACCAGATCCTTCTTCTTAGTCTTTCTTGGTCTGGAAGCTCTGCTGAAACCTGTCTGTCATGGGTGTCCCTGCCGGTATTTGAAATACTGGCAGCATAGCATCCAGCATCACTGCAACATACAAGCCACCATGATATGACAAACTGACGGACACATGGTGGTTAGGTTGTAGGTAATTCTTACTAACATTCAGGAAATAGACTATTAGGATAATGAAACAGTTGAAGGGTATTGTCATGCCATAAATATATATATATATATATATATATATCAAATATTTGAACAGGACATGGGGGCCACTCCAAAGTCTGGCATTCTAGCTTTGTCCTTTATGCCCTGGTATGCTTAATCTGAAACAGAACAATAATATTTGCCTTGTCCACCATGCTATGTGGTTTTATGTATAATGATGAAATAAGTCCTAATTTTTTATCTCTCTGTTATATATTAAACTGTATTAAAAAAACCCAAAACCCATTGCCGTTGAGTCAATTCTGACTCATAGTGACCCTACAGGACAGAGTAGAGCTGCCCCACAGGGTTTCCAAGGAGCGCCTGGCAGATTTGAACTGCTGACCTTTTGGTTAGCAGCCATAGCTCTTAACCACTACACCACCAGGGTTTCCTTAAACTGTATCTGTCTATCTAAATATATAAAAAAAAAACCTGTAGCCAGGGAAAATTAATCAAAGAAATATGAACAGTTATTGTATTAGTTAGAGCTCTTTCAGTTATGAATAATGCAATCATAATTCATGTAGGCTTAAGGGAAAAGGGAATATATTAACTCATATAAAATGAAAATTCAAAAGACATCAAGGCACAACTTAACTCAAGGGTTTAAATGTTGTCATGAACTCTCTTACTTTACGTAGCCCTAACCCCAGCCCTAACCTTAATGCTAACCCTAACTCTGGTGTTACCTGTATTCCACTTTCTTTTGTGTTAGCTTTAGTCTCAGGGATCTCCATGTGTGGTGGCCAAGATGACCATATGCATATCTATTTCCTACCGGTGTACCCCAGCAGAAACACGCACAGACACACACACTCACATGCACAAACAAGCAAACAAACAACAAAAACATCCTTGTCACTTGCCTTCCAAAAATATCTCAGTTAGGGTATTCATTGTCCATCTTATGTCATGTACCCTCCCCTGAATCAATCGTTTCGGCATTTAATTAGCTAGGCCTTCGACAGATACCCTTTCTCAGAGTAAAATGTATGGTACACCCTGTCCACATGGATTGAAATGGAGCAAGAGATTTCCAGAGGAAGAATAGTGTGCTCTTTGGGAAGAAGGAATAATACCAAACCAAACCAGTTGCCAAGGAGAAGTTTTCAACTCACAGCAACTGTGTGGGACAGAGTAGAACTGCCCCATAGTTTTCAAGAAGCAGCTGGTAGATTTGAACTGCTGACCTTTTTGTTAGCAGCCTGAGCTCTTAACCACTGCACCACAAATATTTATCTTGGTACTGGGATTACTTATAAGCTTTTATCTACTTTTTGCTTCTTTGTATTTTTTCCTATAATTCTACAATAATCATGTAGAATAGGAAAAATTTCAATGAGATACTGCATATGATAGCATGGGAGAGAGATGTGGCAGTCTGCTTCAGTAAGGGTTTACAGCCTTGGAATCCTTATGGGGCCATTCTACTCTGTTCTTACAGGGCCATTACGAGTGAGAACCAATTTGATGGCAATGGGTTTGTATATGATACTGTCCTCTAAACTCTAGGGAGCTATATAAATCAAGAGATTATTAAGTGGAAATTTTTTCAAATGATAGAGAAAGGATAAGCAAAAACTAACCAAAACACCTTTGACTTGATCCCCAGCATTTTAGAGTGATTGAGAGGGCTCTGGATATATATATACATATTTAGTTCATATATTTTTAATGTGCTTTACCTAAGGAAATGGTTTGAGATGGTTTTTCCACCCTAAGTCTGTCAGTGCTTCTAAAGGAAGACTTGGCCAGTCTATTTGCTAGGAATGAAAGTGGATAACGATGACCCTTTATAATAACTCAGCACGTATTTCTCCAAGCACTTCATGGCTGAAGAGTATTTTCTCATTTTTCCATTTTCTAATTGTGTTCTTATTATTTTATCTTTAGCACTGCAGATTGGTGGTAGATCGATCCCTTGTGCAGACGTTAGAGTCTAGATTGAAGTCTTCTCTCAATGCTATCATTTGCCTTTCCACAGGAATCTGTGCATGGGTTTCAGTTATCCCATAATACTGAAACAATCTAAATAATTTTCTGCTACTGAAAGTTACAGTGATGTTTGTTCTTTTCTCACCCCCTGAACTTTCAGAGTTCTTTTCCAGAGGACTCAGCTTTAGAAGGGTTCTGGTATGATAAACTGTCTTAGGCTGAGTTACCCAGGAAACCAACTCTGCGACAGAGATTTACGTGCAGGAATTTTGTTGGGCAATGGCAGAGAGTGATGGAATAAGACTGTGCAGAGGGAAAAGTTGTCCTGTGATGAGTTTAGAAAAAGGCCATCAGCTGATCCCATGCTTCGGGAAGCTCTGAAACCATGCTGTCCCTTAGCAGCGTTGTCCCGAATTGAGGCAAGGCATCTGGCCTTCTACCCGAATGTGGACCAGTCATTGAATGGAAGCTGCCTCTGGAAATGAGGCAGAAATTAGTGAGGAGTTCCCTTTGGATAAGGCCAGTTCTTGAAGGGGTCTTTAGCAGCCAACACTATTGACAACTGATGAAATGAGTACCTCTGTCCTAAAGAGAAATGGAGTCCTTGGGTGGTTTGCACTAATTGCACTACTAATTGAAAGGTTGGAGATTTGAACCCACCCATCAGTGCCATAGAAGACAGTCCTGATGGTCTGCTTCTGTAAAGATTACAGCCAAGAAAACCCTATGGAGTAGTCCTGCTCTCTAATCCACGGGGTCACCATAAGTCAGGACTTGAAGGCAATAGGTTTGCCTTGGTTTTGTTCCTAAAGGGAGGGATCTGGGTGGCACAACACAACTTCCACTACTGAAATCTAGTGAATTGATGGTTCTGTTTATAAAGAGAAATTAAAGTAACATTTGAACCACCTAAATAATTCATTAAGATTTTGATATTCATATCTGGCTATCATAATCAGTCAGATTTTTTCTTTTTTTAGGATACATTTTGTTACAATTTTCCCAATCTATTCATCCTGGAAGGTTCAATTTTCAATTTTACCTCTGGTATCATTTTCCTTCTGAAGAATCTGAAGAACTTCCTTTATTATTTCTTGTAGAGCAGGTTGACTGGCAACAAACTGTCTTTGTTGTTCTTTGATCTGAAAATGTCTTTATATCCACTTCATTGAACAAAATTTTCTCTGGATATATAATTCTGTGTTGACACTTTTTTTTTTTTTTTTCCTGTCAGCACTATTAAAATGTCTCATTACTGGTCTTGATGGATTTTGATGAGAAATCCACAGTCATTGAAATTATTATTCCCCTTTATATAATGTGTTTGGTTTTGTTTATAAAATTTTTGCTATTTTGCAGTTTGATTGTTATGCATTTTTGCATAGTTTCTTCAAATTTATCCTATTTGGAGTTTACTAAGATTCTAGATTATATATGTATCGCACCAAATTTAGAATGTCTTTGAATGTTATTTCTCCGAAGACATTTCTGCCCTAATCTTTCTCTGCTCCTTCTGGGACTCCAATGCCACTTACATTAGACCTTTTACTGTTGTTCTATGGGTCCTTGAGGGCATTGTTCAATTTTTTATCAATCTTTTGTTTTCTGTTCTTGAGTTTGAATAATTTCTATTAATTTATCTTCAAGTTTACTGACACTTTCCTCTGTTATATATATATGCTGCTATTGATCCCACATAGTGAATTTTTTATTTAGGCTATTGTACTTTTTAGTTTAAAATTTTCTATTTGGTTGTATTTTAAATTTTTTCTTTCTCTGCTGATAGAAATATTCTATCAGTATATTTGTTATAAGAATTGTTATAAGAATTATATTATTATTTTAATAAATAGTAATAGTTATAATGACTGCATTAAATACCTTGTCTGATAATTCTAACATCTGGGTCATCTTGAACTTGGCACAGGTTGATTGTCTTTTCTTTTGAAAATGGGTCATATTTTCCTGGGTCTTTGTATATTGATTAATTTTTTTTATTATTCCCTGGACAGTGTTAATGTTATGTTGTATAGACTCTGGTTTCTGTAATAGCCCTCTTAGGAATGTGGATGTTGAAAGCAATCAGTCTGATTAGGTTCAGACTATAAGATCTATCTTGTCTTCTGTGAGTGGTGGTTTGGATCTCAGCTCAATTCTTTAAGCTTTTTCTATGCTGGCTGAGGTATGTTGTGGACATACACAATTCAGGGGTAAAGCTGAGACTTGTTTGGATTCATACACAGAAATAGAGGATCCCCCTATTTGGATATCTAGTCCGTTCTGACCCACCTAGGCTTCTCTCCATGGTTCCTCTGGCCAGAGGATGGCAGGAATTCTATTGTAGTTCTAGCTATCCATGCTGCTCTGCAACTGTGGTTCTCCCCCAGGGCAAAGCTTCAAGGGGGAAAAAATGAAAAGCTTACCCCTGTGTCAGTTATTTCTCCAAGTTCTGACTCCCATGCACAATCTGTATGAGGTTGGTGTCTCTGCGTGTTTGTGTATGTGTGTACATATATTTGTATACATATATATGTATACACATATATATGTGTATACATACACATATGTATACATATATTATATATATATATTTTATATATGTATATATACACACACACACACACCTCTCTTCACTTATTGACATGGTTAAGTTCCAAAGACCTGGGCTACATGTGAAAATCAGCATTACGTGAAAATGAGGGATGACCACATCACATCACAAAATGGAGGATGACTACATCATTCCATAACTGACACATTACATCATTACATAACTGCCAAATTATATCATTACATGACTGCCAAACCACTAAGAATCATGGCCCAGCCAAGATGACACATAAGCTTAACCATCATAGCCAGTGTTACTCTTATCTCACACCTCAGCATTTGTTATTGCCAGATGTACATCGTTAATGTACAAAATAGTCCGATAGTAGATTTTTTACTTTTGTTTTAAATGTGAAATGCCAGATAACAAGGTAGTCAATATGAACAAATCTGTCTTGGAAGAAGTAGTGCCAGAGTGCTCCTTGGAAGCAAGGATAGTGAGACTTTGTCTCATGCACTTTGGATGTGTTATCAGGAGGGACCAATCCCTGCAGAAGGACATCATGCTTGGTAAGGTAGAAGGTCAGCAAAAAAGAGGAAGACTCTCAATGAGATTGGTTGACACTGTGGCTGCAACAGTGGGCTCAACCGTAGCAATGATTGTGAAGATGGCACAGGACCAGTCAGTGTTTCGTTCTGTTGTACATAGGGTCACTATGAGTCAGAACTGACTCAACAGCACATAACAACAACAACTATCTATCTGTCTGTCTGTCTGTCTGTCTATCATCTATCTATCTAGCTATCATCTACCTACCTACCTATCTATCTACCTATCTAATCTAGCTATCTATCATCTATCTAGCTATCTAGCTATCAGTCCAGAGTTATAATTGTTATTAGTATGAGGGCATGCAGTATGTACTTTAAGGGGCTTACATTATTATAACAAAACCAGAACCATTCAGTTTATTTTATAATAGCCAAAGACTAACATATTTTTGAGTACTTACTATGTGCTAGTTACTACTCTATGTGCTTTTCACACATTAAATAAGTCTTTAGTAACTCTAGGAAGTAGGTTCTATTTTTATCCCATTTTACACACGAGGAAGCTAGGCAGATATAAGAGGGGTCATAAAGGAATTGTGCTGTGGAGCATTGTTACAAATCTGCAGAGTCTGATATTGTTGAAACCAGAGTCCTACTGAGAATGCCACCAGCATTTATTTACTTTTTTCTTTCCTTCCTCTCTCCCTTCCTTCCTCCCCCCCCCCCACCTTCTTCTTCAAGTTTATTACCTCCTGGTCCTGAAATGGCTGCCACAGCTTCAAACAACATGCCTTCCACAATTGTATGTAAGAACAGTGAAGAAGTGTAGAAACTGAAAAGGGCTTACCTTTTTAATAATACTTTAGTGAGGAAGGCCGATCTAGTATAAAAGTCTCCAGAAAACATCCATTTATATCTCTCTGAACAGAAGCAAATGACTGGACTAGAACAGTGGCAAACAAAAGGAATTGGAAACCCCTGATCATTTCATGATCTATTCCCAGGAGTTCGAGAATTACTGCTTGAATAAAATGAAAATTCTGGTAGCTAGTAAAAGAGGATTGACTATGGGTTAGGAAATCAAGAATGACTATTACATTAAAAAAAAAAAATAGGGGCACACAATTTAAGGTGATAATTTAAGACTGTAGAAAATCGATGAGAAAGGAAACATGTTCCATGATAACAAGCATCCATAGAATTTTCAAGCAAATGTAATTCAACCTCTAAGTGACACACAGGCACAGACATAGTTCACTTTAATCTGAGCATCCTTCTTTATTTTCAATAAGTTATATTCATGAGTTTCACTATTCCGTATCATCAAGCAATTTTATTTACCAATTCAAATGTGACATATCCCAATTAATGAATAGTTAACCGAAGCTACATTAGAAAAATCTTTCCTGTTCTAAATCTAGTCATGGGAGATATTTTCATGTATTTTTTGAACCTGGTTCAACAACTTGTAAAAATATATGCTTTTTTAAGAAAGAAAGAAATAAACAAATTCTGCTAGTAGAAATGATGACTAGGATGTTTCAGAACAGGCTTTTTTGCTGAGAGCAATTAAATAATTTAGGTAAATACACCTACTCCTCACTTATTATCTCATTACCTGACATTTCACATTTACAACACTACTAAAAAGTCTATTATCTGACTATTTTGCGCATTAATGATGTACATCTGGCAGTAACCAAAGCCGAGCTGTGAGCAGAGAGTAATGCTGGCTGTGATGGTTAAGGTTATGAGTCATCTTGGTTGGGCCATAATTCTCAGCAGTTTGGAAGTTAAATAATGATGAAATTTGGCAGCTATTTAATGATGTAGTCATCTTCTATTTTGTGATCTGATGTGGTCATCCTCCATTTTTGCATAATGCCCATTTTCACATAATGTCCTAGCCTTTGGAACCTAACCATGTTGATAAGTGAGGATTGGGTGTATTTAGAAAAGTGTCTGTTTTAGGGCATAAAAAAGCTACCTAGTCAGTGAAAATTTAAAAGGCTAAGATTCAGAAAAGGAAGATCACCAAGGGATGTGATCTCAGTATTTGAAGTCACTTTTCTCATTGAAATTAATGCCAGATTCTGAAGCAGTGGTTGAGAGGATGAGAAGCTGAACAAAACATTGGCCAGACTCATGGGGCTGGGGGAAGATGTGGAGTTAGGGGTTCTGGTAAATACCTCAAGCTTTTAGCTGGTACCAAAATGGGTTACGTACTACACGTAATACTGAATGGGAAATACATCAGCTCTCATAAGAACTGAAGACCAATTTAAAATAATTTAAATTCCTGATTTTATAGATGATGTGTCTCTAGTCAAGTTGTTCAATGATAACAAATAACTTCTCTCAGGAGGAAGATAACATCAGTTAAAGTCAAAAACATTGCTTTTATATGTAATCATATACAAAGTTGGCAAATAATAAAAAATTACCAGGTACAAAAAGTTAAGAAAGACCAAAAATCAAAGGAAAAAAACAAACACACAAGTGGGATTGCTCAAATGATTACCAAATCAAAACCAACCCCATTGCCATTGAGTCAATTCTGACTCATAGCAACCCTACAGGACAGTGTAAAACTGCCCCATAGGGTTTCTAAGGAGCAGGTGGTGGATTTGAACTACCGACCTTTTGGTTAGCAGCTGAGCTCTTAACCACTGCACCACCAGGGCTCCTCAAATGATTAATCACATATGAATTTTAGCACACATAAATTTCATTAATATGTTCAAAAAATTAAGTGACAAGGTGGGGACTTTTAGTGTAGAAATAGAAAGTAAAAGAAATTGGAGATTCTGAAACTTAAAAATAACTGAAATTAATATCTCAATAATTGAGTTTTTAATAAATTGAATGAGTTTATCTGCAGATTAGATACAGAAGAAGACAGAATAAGTGAACTGGAAGATAGGTCAAAATAAAATGTCTAGACTGAAGTAAGGAACTCCAAAAGGATCCAAAATATAGAGAAGAGCATGATAGACATTTAAAATATAGTACAAATGTATAAGAAATATGTACTTGGAATCTTAGAAGTGGAGGAATGAATGAATTAGGCAAAATCAATAGTTGAGAAAATTGTGACTGAGAATTTTCTAAAAGTAATTGAATAATCAAAGCAGAGATTCAATAAGTACTGTGAAACCCAAGCAGCATAAATAAAAAATACATATATATATACTCATGAGTATCTTAGTAAAATTTCTGAAAACCAAAGGTAAATGTAAATCTTAAAAACATCCAGAGACCTATAGTTTCAGCTCAATTGTAATCAAAATTCCAGTAGGATTATTTGAAGAAATTCATGAGCTCATAATAATATTAAAATATAAATGCAAAAGGTTTACTATATACATCTTAAAAAAAAAAAAGAACAAAGTTGGAAGACATGCATTACCTGTTTTCAAAAGAGCTACTACACAGCTACATTAAACAAGAACATGGTACTGGCATAAAGAAAAACAAATAGATCAATCAAACAGAATAGAGAGCCCAGATATAGACCAACATACATACAGTCAGCTGATTGTCAATTAAGGCACTAAATTAAATTAATCTAACAATTTAATCCAATTAGATCAATTCCATTCACCACTGCATACACCAAAATTAAATTATTTTAAGATGGATAGTAGACCTAAATGTAAAATTCACAACCATAAATTTTCTAGAAAAAATAAATAAAAACACAGGAAAATGTCTTTGTCACCTTAAGAAAGTAAAGATTTTTATTAGGGAGGAAAAAAATCTAGTCATTACAAAAATTGATAGTTTGGGCTTAATAAACATTAAAAACAAAACAAAACAAACAAACAAAAATCTTCTGTTCATCAAAAGAAACCATTAAGAAAATGAACAAACCACACACTGAAAAAAATGATTGAAATACAGAAACCTGGCAAAAGCTTTTTGTCTAGAATATATAAAGAATTTCTACAAGTCAAAGTTAAAAAGACAGACAACCCAATAAAAAGGGACAAAACTTTTGAACATATACTTTGCAAAAGAAGATATGCAAGAAGATATCATTTTACACCTAGTAGAATGGCTAAAATTAAAAGAGTAAGAACAGTACTTGCTGGTACTGAAAAACAACCATAACTCTTCTAAATGAAAAAAGAAAGAAAAAGAAAACAAAGTAAGAGGTCACTGAAAAGACAGGAAAGAAAGAAAAGACCAAGGTGGATGTCAGAGGAGACTCTGAAACTTGCTCTTGAACGTCAAGCGGCTAAAGCAAAAGGGAGAATTGAAGAAGTAAAAAGAATTGAACAGAAGATTTCAAAGGGCCTCTCGAGAAGACAAAATAAAGTATTATAATGACATGTGCAAAGAGCTGGAGATGGAAAACCAAAAGGGAAGGACATGCTCAGCATTTCTCAAGCTGACAGAACTGAAGAAAAAATTCAAGCCTCGAGTTGCAATAGTGAAGGATTCCATGGGAAAAAATCTTAAACTATGCAGGAAGCATCAAAAGGAGATGGAAGGAATACACAGAGTCATTATACCAAAAAGAATTAGTTGATATTCAACCATTTCAAGAGGTGGCATGTGATCAGGAACCAATGGTACTGAAGGAAGAAGTCCAAGCTGCTCTGAAAGCATTGGCAAAAAACAAGGCTCCAGGAATTGATGGAATATCAACTGAGATGTTTCAACAAACAGATGCAGGGCTGGAGGTGCTCACTGGTCTATGCCAAGAAATACGGAAGACAGCTTCCTGGCCAACTGACTGAAAGAGGTCCATATTTATGCCTATTCCCAAGAAAGGTGATCCAACCGAATGTGGAAATTATAGAACAATATCGTTAATAGCACACGCAAGCAAAATTTTGCTGAAGATCATTCAAAAACTGCTGCAGCAGTATATCAACAGGGAACTGCCAGAAATTCAGGCCAGTTTCAGGAGGGGACGTGGAACCAGGGATATCATTGCTGATGTCAGATGGATCCTGGCTGAAAGCAGAGAATACCAGAAGGATGTTTACCTGTGTTTTATTGAGTATGCAAAGACATTTGACTGTGTGGATCATAACAAACTATGGATAACACTGCGAAGAATGGGAA
Source organism: Elephas maximus indicus (assembly GCF_024166365.1). Taxonomy (NCBI): domain Eukaryota; kingdom Metazoa; phylum Chordata; class Mammalia; order Proboscidea; family Elephantidae; genus Elephas; species Elephas maximus. Next base: position 22,738,458 of record NC_064838.1, read on the forward strand.
TTCCAGAACACTTAATTGTGCTCATAAGGAACCTTTACATAGATCAAGAGGCAGTTGTTCGGACAGAACAAGGGGATACCGATTGGTTTAAAGTCAGGAAAGGTGTGCGTCAGGGTTGTATTCTTTCACCATACCTATTTAATCTGTATGCTCAACAAATAATCTGAGAAGCTGGACTATATGAAGAAGAACAGGGCGTCAGGATTGAAGGAAGACTCATTAACAACCTGTGTTATGCAGATGACACAACCTTGCTTGCTGAAAGTGAAGAGAACTTGAAGCACTTACTAATGAAGATCAAAGACCACAGCTTTCAGTGTGGATTACACCTCAACATAAAGAAAACAAAAATCCTCCCAACTGGACCAATGAACAACATCATGATAAACAGAGAAAAGATTGAAGTTGTCAAGGATTTCGTTTTACTTGGATCCACAATCAACAGCCATGGAAGCAGCTGTCAAGAAATCAAAAGACGCATTCCATTGGGCAAATCTGCTGCAAAGGACCTCTTCAAAGTGTTGAAGAGCAAAGATGTCACCCTGAAGACTAAGGTGTGCCTGACCCAAACCATGGTATTTTCAATCCCATCATATGGATATGAAAGCTGGACAACGAATAAGGAAGACCGAAGAAGAGTAGATGCCTTTGAATTGTGGTGTTGGCAAAGAATATTGAATATACCATGGACTGCCAAAAGAACAAACAAATCTGTCTTGGAAGAAGTACAACCAGAATGCTCCTCAGAAGCAAGGATGGCGAGGCTGCATCTTACATACTTTGGACATGTTTTCAGGAGGGATCAGTCCCTGGAGAAGGACATCATGCTTGGCAGAGTACAGGGTCAGTGGAAAAGAGGAAGACCCTCAAAGAGGTAGATTGACGCAGTGGCTGCAACAATGAGCTCAAGCATGACAATGATTGTAAGGATGGCAGACTGCCACCTCTTTCTCCCATGGAGTAGTAAAGAAATCCAGTAAGATATCATTCTACTACTTTCTGTCGGTTTGAAATGCTGTGGTGGCTTGCATGTTGCTGTTCTGCTGGAAACTATCCTTCTCTCATTTCAAATACCAGCAGGGTTACCCATGGTTGGACAGGTTTCAGCAAAGCTTCCAGACTACGATAGACTAAGAAGAAAGACCTGGCCATCTACTTTTGAAAACTGGCCCATGAACATTCTATGGATCACAACAGAATATTGTTCATACAATACTAGAAGATGAGAACCCTAGGGTGGAAGTCACTAAAAATATACAGTGGCTGCAATAATGCACCTGAGCATACCAATGATTGTGAAGATAGGCAGCAACAGGCAATGTTTGCTCTGTTGCTCATGGGGTCACCATGAGCCCAATTGACTTGATGACAACTGACAACAACCTCCACCTGTCCGTTAGTTTGTCGTACTGTGGGGTTTTTGTGTTGCTGTGATGCTGGAAGCTATGCCACCAGTATTCAGACACTAGCAGGGTCACCTATGGTGGAGAGGTTTCAGCAAAGCTTCCAGACTAAGACAGACTAGGAAGAAGGACCCGGCTGTTTACTTCTGAAAAGAATTAGCCAGTGAAAACCTTATGAACAGCCAGCGAACTTTGTCTGATACAGTGCCAGGAGGTGAGCCCCACAGATTGGAAGGCACTCAAAAGCTGACTGGGGAAGAGCTGCCTCCTCAAAGTAGACTTGACCTTAATGATGTGGATGGAGTCAAGCTTTCTGGACCTTCATTTGCTGTTGTGGCATGACTCAAAATGAGAAGAAACAGCTGCAGACATCCATTAATAATCAGAATCTGGAATTATGAAGTATGAATCTAGGAAAATTAGAAATTGTCAAAAATGAAATGGAGCAAATAAACATCGATATCCTAGGCATTAGTGAGCTGAAATGGACTTGTATTGGCCATTTTGAATCAGACAGTCATACGCTCTACTATGATGGCAATGACAACTTGAAGAGGAATGGCTTTGCATTCATTGTCAAAAAGAACATTTCAAGATCTATCCTAAAGAACAACCGTGTCAATGATAGGATAATATCCACATGCCTACAGGGAAGACCAGTTAAAATGACTATTATTCAAATTTGTGCACCAACCGCTAAGGCCAAAGATGAAGAAACTGAAGATTTTTAGCAACTTCCACAGGCTGAAATTGATTGAACATGCAATCAGGATGCATTGATAATTACTGGTGATGGGAATGTGAAAGTTGGAAACAAAGAAAAAGAATTGGTAGTTGGAAAATATGGCCTTGGTGATAGAAACGATGCTGGAGATCTCATGATAGAATTTTGCAAGACCAGCGACTTCTTCATTGCAAATACCTTTTCTCACCAACATAAACAGCAACTATACACGTGAACCTAGCCAGAAGAAATACACAGGAATCAAACTGACTACATCTGTGGAAAGAGATGATGGAAAAGCTCAATATCACCAGTCAGAATAAGGCCAGAGGCCAACTGTGGAACGGGCGATCAATTGCTCATATGCAAGTTCAAGTTAAAACTGAAGAAAGCTAGAACAAGTTAAGTAGAGCAAAAGTACAACCTTGAGTATATCCCACCTGAATTTAGAGACCATCTCAAGAATAGATTTGACAAGTTGAACACTTATGACTGGAGACCAGATGAGTTGTGGAATGACATCAAGAACATCATACATGAAGAAAGCAAGAGGTCATTAAAAAGACAAGAAAGAAAGAAAAGACCAAAATGGATGTCAGAAGAAACTCTGAAACTTGCTCTTGACCGTCCAGCAGCTAAAACAAACAGAAGAAATGATGAAGTAAAAGAACTGAACAGAAGATTTCAAAGGGCAGCTCTGAAGACAATGTAAAGTGTTATAATGACATGTGCAAAGATCTGGAGATAGAAAACCAAAAGGGAAGAACAAGTTCCACATTTCTCAAGCTGAAAGAACTGAAGAAAAAATTCAAGCCTCGGGTTGCAATAGTGAAGGATTCTATGGGGAAAATGTTAAATGACACAGGAAGCATCAAAAGAAGATGGCAGGAATACACAGAGTCATTGCACCAAAAAGAATTGGTCAACGTTCAAACATTTCAAGAGGTAGCATATGATCAAGAACCTATAGTACTGAAGGAAGAAGTCCAAGCTGTACTGAAGGCACTGGCAAAAAACAAGGCTCCAGAAATTGACGGAATACCAATTGAGATATTTCAACAAATGAACCTAGCACTGGAAGTGCTCACTTGTCTATGCCAAGGAATTTGGACCTGGCCAACTAAATGGAAAAGATCCATATTTATGCCTATTCCCAAGAAAGGTGATCCAGCCAAATGAGGAAATTGTTGAACAATATTATTAATACGACACACAAGTAAAATTTTGCTGAAGACATTCAAAAGCAGCTACAGCAGTGTATCAACAGGAAACTGCCAGAAATTCAGGCTGGATTCAGAAGAGGATGTGGAACCAGGGATATCATTGCTGATGTCAGATGGATCCTGGCTGAAAGCAGAGAATACCAGAAAGATGTTTACCTGTGTTTTATTGACTATATGAAGACATTCGTCTGTGCAGATCATAATAAATTATGGATAACATTGTGAAGAATTGGAATTCCGGAACACTTAATTGTGCTTATGAGAAACCTGTGCATAGATCAAGAGGCAGTTGTTCAGACAGAACAAGGGGATACTGCATGATTTAAATTCAGGAAAAGTGTGTGTTAGGGTTGTATCCTTTCACCATACCTATTCAATCTGTATGCTGAGCAAATAATACGAGAAGCTGGAGTATGTGAAGAAGAACGGGGCATCAGATTGGAAGAAGACTCATTAAGAACCTACGTTATGCAGATGACACAACCTTGCTTGCTGAAAATGAAGAAGGCTTGAAGCAGTTACTGATGAAGACCAAAGACCACAGCCTTCAGTATGGATTACACATCAACATAAAGAAAACAAAAATCCTCACAGCTGGACCAATAAGTAACATCATGATAAGTGGAGAAAAGATTGAAGCTGTCCAGGATTTCATTTTACTTAGATCCACAATCTACAGCCATGGAAGCAGCAGTCAAGGAATCAAAGACACATTGCACTGGGCAAATCTCCTGCAAAGGACTTCTTTAAAGTGTTGAAAAGCAAAGATGTCACCTTGAAGATTAAGGTGTGCCTGACCCAGTCACATCGTATGCATGTGAAAGCTGGACAATGAATAAGGAAGACTGAAGAACTGATGCCTTTGAATTGTGGTGTTGGCAAAGAATATTGAATGTACAGGGCCTGCCAAAAGAATGAGCAAATCTGTCTTGAAAGAGGTACAACTAGAATGCTCCTTAGAACCAAGGATGGCCAGACTGCATCTTACATACTGTAGACATGTTTTCAGGAGGGATCAGTCCCTGAAGAAGGACATCACGCTTGGTAAAGTACGCACTCAGTGGAAAACAGCAAGACCCTCAAAGAGATAGATTGACACAGTGGCTGCAACAGTGGGCTCAAGCATAACAAAGATTGTGAGCATGGTGCAGGACTGGTCAGTGTTTTGTTTTGTGGTACGTAGGGCTGCTATGAGTTGGACCTGACTCTACAGAACCTAACAACAACAATAAAATATCAATACATATAAAAATGGCTAAATTTTAAAACAACAACAAACATGGTAATCTGAAGTACTGAGGGTGATACGGAGCCGTGGTAGTAAGGTAAAGGACATAACCAGTTTGGGAAACAAAAGGCGATGATCCACCAAGCTTTGACCCAGCAATTCCACTCCTACGTATACCCCAAACTGAAATGTTTATGAAATAATGGTCCAGGGTGTTTATAGCAGCATTATTTTAAGAGCAAAACTTGTGGTATATTCATATATAACAGCGAAAACTACCACTACATGTACAACATGGAAAAATCTCACAGACATAACATTTAGTAAAAGAAGCCTGAAAAGAAAGAATACACACTGTATGAGCCCATTTATATAAAGTTCAAAAATGACTGTAAATGTTTCTGTGCATTACTCTTTTTATGTGTTTTATTTCCATTTCAAATCATGCATTATAAAAGAGAGGGGGCAGAGGCTATGCTATGGGATGGAGTTGGGGTGAAAAGGAAGAGGAGGCATGGACAAGAAGCAAGAAATTTATATTTAGTCCCAATTTCCATTATCTGGAAAACGTAGTGTCTCCTTTATATCTGTGTTCATTTTTTTTTTCTTAGTCATTGGTTTTTACGGTTCTTTACAGAATGAAGTCACAAAACTTCAGCCCATTGAAATATATTTTGTTCTTCTCTTCCATGTGCACTCTGCACACTGCACTTTTTACAGTTTGCCAGTGTCACGGCACCTTATTATCTTGCTGAATATTTTATGTATAGGCACTTCTTTATTTGCTTTTACAACTTTGCTGGCTTTCCATTGACTCCCAAATGCTAGCCTTCCGGTAAGGATAATAATACCTTTTGCAAGTCTCTTAAACCTCATTCAGCTTTTATAAAAGTACACTGACCTTTATGACTGCTTTGTTAAATAGCATGATTAACATATAAACTTTTTAAATTAGGACATAAATAGGCTCTAAAATAAGTCATTATTTTAGTGTATTATCAATACCTTAATTAATTTATGCACAGTATTTACTTAGAAGAAACCACTATACCCTCAGATTATTACTCAGATCCAATTATATGTTTTACTGTGCCATCCAATAATTTCCATGTGAATAATTGCTTTGTCATAAATAAAATGCCTGATTAGGAGAATGAGTTAATTAGATAGATAAAAGATTCCAAACATTTTTCTTCTGAAACTCCAGTATTTAAACAATGACAACGCTATAGGCTTCTAAAAAATCAAGGCTTCCCCTTTTATGCATTCTTTCATGTATATGTTTTGCTTGGAAAAAATAGTTTCAGTCTTAACTATGTGCATCTGCAGATAAATGTAAACATAATCAGCCAACAAATGTAAAATGTGCTAATAGAAAATATTTCAGCTATAATTTAATTAGTGCCTACTGTATTGTGGCATACAATTTTCATATATTATTTGTATTGATTATAATTCTCACTATAAATCTCTATAATAGATCTTACTGTTCCCTTTTGCAGCTGAGGAAACTAAGTTTTAGGGAGTTAAAAAGATTTCAACAAGACACACATGCAGCATGGTGATTCCTGTTGTACAGCATACTTCGATGAACAGAGCAACTCTTCATGGCTCTTCATGGTTGGCGATGACCTGATCAGGAACTGGGCCATGCCAGATCTCACCTGTTCGTGCATGAAGCTTTGATCTGATGACCGATAGAATTCTTTGGTAATAAGGCCAAACATGTGATATAAATATTAACATATCTGACACTAGCACATGGCAGAGGTAATATCTGGGGAGACACAGTTTTGCAAGAGTATTTCGGTTTTAGAAAAATATACAAAACCGTAGATTTCACATTTTGTTAAGTTATTCCCAACCCTAAACATAATGATCAAGTATTTGAAAGTATGTCTTCAGCCTCCACTGGTTTCCCTTTTTTAATACTCCCTCCCCAACCAGCCCATACCCCTCTCTTTCAGGATGCCTGGTATTCTACATTCATTCAGAGCTGTTGCTGTTGTTGTTAGGTGACCTTGAGTCAGTTCAGACTCATAGTGACTCATGTACAACAGAATGAAACACTACCCGATCTTGTGCCGTTCTTACAATCATTGCTATGCTTGAGCCCATTGTTGCATCACTTTGTCAATCCATCTCACTGAGGCCTTCCTTTTTTTTGCTGACCTTCTGCCTTACCAAGTGTGATGTCCTTCTCCAAGGACTGATCCCTCCTTATGACATGTCCAAAATACATGAAATGAAGTCTCTCCATCCTTGCTTCTAAGGAGCACTTTGGCTGTACTTCTTCTAAGAAAGACTTATCCATTTTTCGTGCAGTCCATGGTATATTGAAGGATTCTACAGGGAAAATGTTGAATAACACAGGAAACATCAAAGAAGATGTACCAAAAAGAATTGGTTGACCTTCAACCATTTCAGGAGGTAGCATATGATCAAGAACTGATGGTACTAAAGGAAGAAGTCCAAGGTGCATTGAAGACACTGGCAAAAAACAAGGCTCCAGGAATTGACAGAATACCAAAAGAGGTGTTTCAACAAATGGATGAAGTGCTGGAAGCCCTCACTTGCCTATGCCAAGAAATTTGGAAGACAGGTACCTGGCCAACCAACTGGAAGAGATCCATATTTGTGCCCATTCCAAAGAAAGATTATGCCAAGAAATTTGGAAGACAGGTACCTGGCCAACCAACTGGAAGAGATCCGTATTTGTGCCCATTCCAAAGAAAGATTATCCAATAGAATGCAGAAATTATCAATCAATATCAGATGCAAGTAAAATTTTGCTGATAATTCAAAAGCAGTTGTAGGAGTACATTGACAGGGAACTGCCAGAAATTTAAGCAGGATTCAGAAGAAGACATGCAACAAGAGATATACATCATTGCTGATGTCAGATGGATCACGACTGAAAGCAGAGGGTATCAGAAAGAAGTTTACCTGTGTTTTATTGACTATGCAAAGGCATTCAACTGTGAGGACCAAAACAAATTGCAGATAACATTGGGAAAAATGGAAATTCTGGAAAACTTAATTGTACTCATGGGAAAACTGTAAATAAACCAAGAGACAGTCGTTCCAACAGAACAAGGGGATACTGTGTGGTTTAAAGTCAGGAAAGGTGGACATCAGGGTTGTATCCTTTCACCATACTTATTCAATCTGTATGCTGAGCAAATAACCTGAGGACCCATGGAAGCAGGAGTCAAGAAATCAAACTGCATATTCCATTGAGCAAATCTGATGCAAAAGACCCCTTTAAAATGTTAAAAAGCAAAGATGTCACCTTGAGAACTAAAGTATGCCAGACCCAAGCCATGATATTTTCAATCATCTCATATGCACTGGAAAGCTGGACACTGAATAAGGAAGACTGAAGACCATGGCTTGAGTCAGGTGTGCCTTAGTCTTCGAGGTAACATCTTTGCTTTTTAACACTTTCAAGAGGTCTTTTACAGCAGATATGCCCAATGCAATGAGTTATTTGATTTCTTGACTTCTCCTTCCATGGGTGTTGATTGTGAAACCAAGTAAAATGAAATCCTTAACAACTTCAGTATTTTCTCCATTTATCATGATGATGCTTATTGATCTAGTTGTGAGAATTTTTGTTTTCTTTATGTTGAGGTGTAATCCATACTGAAGGCTATGGTCTTTGATCTTCATTAGTAAGTGCTTCAAGTCCTCTTCACTTTCAGCAAGCAATGTTGTGTCCTCTGCATAACTCAGGTTGTTAATGAGTCTTCCTCCAACCCCGATGCTGCGTTCTACTTCATATAGTCCAACTTCTTGTGTTATTTGCTCAGCATACAGACTGAATAAGTATGGTGAAAAGATACAACCCTGATGCTCACCTTTCCTGATTTTAAACCATGCAGAATCCACTTGTTCTATTCGAATGACTGCCTTTTGGTCTTTGCACAGGTTCCTCACGAGCACAGTTAAGTGTTCTGAGATTGCCATTGTTTGCAATGTTATCCGTAAATTATCATGATCCACACAGTTGAGTGCCTTTGCTTACTCAGTGAAACACAGATAAACTTTCTGGCTTTCTCTGTTTTCAACCAAGATCCATCTGACATCAGTGATGATATCTCTGGTTCCATGTACTCTTTTGAATCTGGCTTGAATTTCTGGCAGTTCCCTGTTTGTGTACTGCTGCAACCGTTTTTGAATTATCATCAGCAAAATTTTACTTGCATGTAATATTTATGATATTGTCAATAATTTCTGCATTCCGTTGGATCACCTTTCTCTGGCATGAGTGCAGATATGGATATCTTCCAGTTGGTCGGCCAGGTAGCTGGCTTCCAAATTTCTTGGCATAGGCAAGTGAGTGCTTCCAGCATTTCATCGATTTGTTGAAACACCTCTTTTGGCGTTCTGCCAATTCCTGGAGCTTTGTTTTTCACCCGTGTCTTCAGTGCACCTCGGACTTTTTCCTTTAGTACCATCAGTTTTTGATCATATGCTACCTCCTGAAATGGTTGAACAGTGACCAATTATGTTTTGTACAGTGACTCAGTGTATTCCTTCCATCATTTTTAAAAAATGTTTCCTGCAACATTCAATATTTTGCCCATAGAATCCTTCAAAATTGCAACTCAAGTCTTGAATTTTTTCTTTGGTTCTTTCAGCTTGATAAGTGCTGAGTGTGTTCTTCCCCCCCCCCTTTTTTTTTTCTAATTCTAGGACTTTACACATTTCTTTATAATAGTTTACTTTGTCTTCTTGAGGCACCCTTTGCAATATTCCGTTTAGTTCTTTTAATTTATCATTTCTTCCATTCATTTTAGTTACTCAATATTCCAAAGCAAGATTCAGAGTGTCTTCTGACATCCATTTTGGTCCTTCCTTTCTACCATGGGTCTGTCAGTTTGTTGTACCGTAATGGTTTGCATGATGCTTAATGCTGGAATCTATGACACTGGTATTTCAAATACCAGCAGGGTCATCCATGGTGGACAGGCTTCCGCTGAGCTTCCAGACTAAGACAGACTAGGAAAAGGGGCCTGACGGTCTACTGAAAAAATTGGCCAGTGAAAACCTTATGAATGCAGCAGAATATTGTCTGTTAAAGTGCTGGAAGATGAGTCCCTTAGGTTATAAGGCATTCAAAAAGACTACTGGAAAAGAGCTGCCTCCTCAAAGTAGAGTTGACCTTAATGATGTGGATGGAGTTAAGGTTTCAAGACCTTCATTTGCTGATGTGGCATGACTCAAAATGATGGTTATCCGTCAATAATCAGAATGTGGAATGTAAAAAGTATGAATTTAAGAAAATTGAAAGTCTTCAAAAAAGAAATGGAAGGCATAAAGATTGATACACTAGGCATTAGTATAATGGACTGGTATTGGCAATTTTGAATCAGATAATCATATGCTGGGGATGACAAATTTAAAAAGAATGGCATTGCATTCACTGTCAAAAAGAACATTTCAAGAGGTACCCTGAAGTACACCCCATCAGCAATAGGGTAATATGCATACACCTACAGGGAAGACCACTTAATATGACTATTACTCAAATTGAAGCACTAACCACTCTAGCGAAACATGAGGAAATTGAAGGTTTTTGCCAACTTCTGCAGTCTGAAATTGATCAAACATGCAATTGATAATTACTGGTGATTGGAATGCACAAGTTGGAAACAAAGAAGAAGAATCAGTAGTTGGAAAATATGGTCTTGGTTATAGAAATGATGCCGGAGATCAAGTGATAGGATTCTGCAAGACCAATGACCTCTTCATTACAAATACCTTTTTCAAAAACATAAACAGCAACTATACACATGACCCTCACTGGATGGAAAACACAAGAATCAAATCGACTACATCTGTGAAGAGACAATGCAAAATTTCCACACCATCAGCCAAAATAAGGCCAGGGGCCATCTTTGGAACAGACCATTAATTGCTCATATGCAAGGTCAAAGTGAAGCTCAATAAGATTAAAACAAGTCCACGAGAGCCAAAGTACGACACTGAATATATCCCATCTGAATTTGGAGACCATCTCAAGAATAGATTTGACACATTTAACACTAATGACCAAAGACCAGATGAGCTGTGGGATGACATCAAGGACATCATGCATGAAGAAAGAAAAAGGTCAGAGCATATAGATCATGCTTGTTCTTCTAGGTCATTCCTCCCACCCCTCACCTATCAAAATGTTCCTGTCAAGTATCACATGTCTTCAAAATTTTGTGGTCTGATAAACATGTCATAATGCAGTTTACTGTATTTTGAATCAATTTATGAATTCTTCTATTTGTTATACCTGTCTGTTGCATGTAATGGTTACTCATCTCTAAGTGACTTAAGTAAGAAGCAAATTTATTGACTCAGGTGGAGCAAACATGGTGCCCTAGACAGCTGCACCATGCTGTCTCTCTGTAGCAAAGACCTGAGAAACTGAGTAAAACAGTTATAAACATCAATCCTGGAGCCCTAAGTTTCAAATGAAGGGATAAAGAAGTAGATAAAACACCAAATGAAAGAAGAAACTGATGGAAAACAGAGAATGAGGAGAGATATGGAGTGGAGGTTTCTTGCCAACTAACACAACACAGCATTGCCATCTTGGAAAATAGCCACCAACAACTCCAGTGTCTTAGGCTGGGTTCTGTAGAAAAGCAAACCAGTGAAACATATATATATGCGTGTGTGTGGAGAGAGAGAGAGAGAGAGATTTATCTCAAGGAAATGGCTCATGCAGTTGCAAAGGCTGGCAAGTCCCATGCATGGGTCAAGTGTCAGGTATCAGGCTGGAGGATTTTCCTGACTCATCTAGCTGTAGGGGCTGATGAACTCAAGATCTACTGTTCAGTCAGCAGGCTGCTGGCCCACCTCCTAAGAATTGGAGGTCATATCCTGACGAGCTAAAAGCAGGATTCAGAGCAGAGCAAAAGCTGGTGAGCTTTGCCAGAAAGTCCATATATATTGGATGCAGGCCACACCCCCAAGGAAACTTTCTTTGAACTGATTGACTACTCATAGCACATCCCATCATGAAGGTGATCACGTTATACCAGATGTCATCATGGAAATGCATCATTATACAACTGCCAAACCACATCATAACTGCCAAATCACTGAAAATCATGGCATAGCCAAGTTGACACATAGCCCTAACCATCACAGTCCACCCTTCATCAACTTGGCACCTGTATACATCTTAAACTATACATAATCTCTGAATAAAGACAATTATAAGGTCATACTTTCATCTAACATGATACGACTAACACATGTAGAACTGAAAAGGCACTAACCCTGTTTATGTTTTAAATAAGTGAAGAATACAAAAATAGTTGATGCACACATACAAGGAAGAAATACTCATAACAATTACAGCCCTTGTTTCTGCAACTGGTCATGTGGTCGTAACTGGTACTTAGAACTACCTTCTTCCAGCACCCCTTCTGTATTACCTTTGCCCTAAGCAAGTACCTCAGCTGGTTATGGTTCTTTGTCTGGTGGGGTGACCCAAACTTTCATTCCTGAAGGTTCTGGGCCATTAGTAGTCATGTAGGAATTAGGTTGCTGTAGTTTTCCATTGACTTTAACCACAGAGCATGGTAGTACTAAAAGACACCACAGGGGATCTTCTGCATTTCAGACATACTCGTCTTTATCTCCATTATGTGATATACATCTGATTTCCTCTCATTAATCAGGACCAGTCACACCAACCAATATGGTAATTCCCTTATTTGCATATTGATACAGAGGCATAAGAAGCCCAAAGTGGCCGAGTGGCATTTTTAACTTCCAGTTCAACGGAATCAGTGATGTGTCTTCAGGTGGGAACATTCCTTCCTTTGAAATTGAGATCTCTAGACCTGCAGACCATAGGATTGTGGGGACAGGAGGTAAAAATTTTGTGAGTGGGTCACTAGGGATAATGAGTGGTGCCATTCTCATTTCCAACCCTTGATTACTGGACTCATGAATCCTGGCTACGGGAGAAAGAGTACCATATACTGGATGTTGGTTTAGAACATATACAGCCTCCTGAACATTGCCCAAACCCTGAAAGGTATCGCCACTTAGTTGGCACCATAATTGTGTCCTTAGAAGGCCATTCCATCATTCTATCTAGCCAGCTGCTTCAGGATGATGGGGAACATGGTAAGATCAGTGAATTCCAAGAGAATGGGCCCATTGCTGCACTTCATTTGCTGTGAAGTGAGTCCTTGATCTGAGGCTATGCTGTGTGGGATACTGTGACGGTGGATAAGGCATTCTGTAAGTCCACAGATGGTAGTTTTGGCAGAAGCATTGTGTGCAGGGAAAGCAAATCCTTTTCCATAGTAAGTGTCTATTCTGGTAAGACAAAACACTGCCCTTTCCATGATGGAAGCAGTCCAATGTTATCAATCTGCCACCAGGTTGTTAGCTGATCACCTTGAAGAATGGTGCCATATTGGGGACTCAATGTTGGTCTCTGCTGCTGGCAATTGGGCACTCAGCAGTGGCTGTAGCCAAGTTGGCCTTTATGAGTGGAAGTCCATGTTGCTGAGCCCATGCATAACCTTCATCCCTGCCACCATGGCCACTTTGTTCATGAACCCTTCGGGCAATGATGGGAGTGACTGGGGAAAGAGGATAACTGGTTTCCACAAAATGCATCATCCTATCCACTTGATTGTTAAAATCCTCCTCTGCTGAGGTCACCCATTGGTGAGCATTCACATGAGACACAAACATCTTCACTTCTTTGGCTCGTGCAGAGAGATCTATCCACATACCTCTTTCCAATACATCTATGTCTCCAATTTTCCAATCATGTTCCTCCCAAGTCCCATGACCACAGCCCTGGCAAAACTGTCCATCTGTAAAAAAATGAAACAGGACCCATACCTCACACCATATACAAAAACTAACTCAAAATGGATCAAAGGCCTAAATATAAAACCTAAAACGATAAAGATCACGTGAGAAAAAATAGGGACAATGCTAGGGGCCCTAATACTTGGCACAAATACAATATAAACCATAACTAACAATGAATAAACACCAGAAGTTAAACTAGATAACTGGGAACTCCTAAAAAGTAAACACTTTGGCTTATCAAAGACTTCAACAAAAGAGTAAAAAGAGAACCTACAGCCTGGGAAAAAATTTTGGCTGTGACATATAGAACAAGGGTCTAACCTCTAAAATCTATAGAATGCTTCAACATCTCAACAACAAAAAGACAGTTAACCCAATCAAAAAATGGGAAAAAGATATGAATAAATGCTTCACTAATGAAGACATTCACTCAGCTAACAGACACATGAGGAAATGTTCCTGATCGTTAGCCATCAGAGAAATGCTAATCAAAGCTATACTGAGATATGATCTCACCCCAATATTACTGGCACTAATAAAAAAAAAAAACAGAAAATCACATAAGTTGGAGAGGTTGCAGGGATCTTGGCACTCTTATGCACTGTTGGTGGGAGTGTAAAATGGTACCACCACTATGGAAGATGATATGGCACCTTCTTAAAAAAGCCAGAAATAGAAATACCATAAGATCCAGTGATCCCACTCCTAAGAATATATCCGAGAGAGAGAAGAGCCGTCACGTGAATAGACATATGCACTCTCATAGTGATTGCAGCATTATTCACAATAGCAAAAAGATGGAAACAACCTAAGTGCCCATTGACAACTGAATGGACAAAAAATTATGGTACATACACACAATGGAATACTATTCAATGGTAAAGAAGAATGATGAATACTTGAAACATCTCATAACATGGATGAATCTGGAGGGCATTATGCTGAGTGAAATAAGCCAATCACAAAAGGACAGATACTGTATGAGACCACTATTATAAAAATAAAAAAAAAGGTTTACACACAGAAAAAAACAATCTTTGGGGGAGGTAAGGGATGGGGAGGAGAAATCACTAACTAAGTAGTAGACAAGTGTTAACTTAGGTGAAAGACAACACACAATATAGGGGAAGTCAGTACGGCTTGACCAAGGCAAAGGCATAGAAACTTCCTAGACATATCTGAACACCTTGAGGGACCGAGTTACTGGGGTTGAGGGCAAGGGACCATGGACTCAGGGGACATCTAGGTGAATTGGCATAACATAGTTTATTAAGAAAATGTTCTACATCCTACTTTGGTGAGTAGCGTCTGAGGTCTTAAAAGTTTGCAAGTGGCCATCTGAGATACGTCTATTGGTCCTATCTCATCTGAAGCAAAGGAGAATGGAAAAAAAAGAAAAGACACAAGGAAAATATTAGTCCAAAGGACTAATGGACCACTAGAACCACAGCCTCCACTAGCCTGAGCCCAGAAGAACTCAACGGTGCCTGGCTACCACCACCACCGACTACTCTTACAGGGATCACAAGAGAGTGTCCTGGACAGAGCTGGAGAGAAATGTACAACAAAATTGTAACTCACACACACATACAAAAAGATCAGACTTACTGGTCTGACAGACTGGAGGAACCCCTGAGGCTGTGACCCTGGACACCATGCTAACTCAGAACTGAAGCCCCTCCCAAAGTCTACCTTTCAGCCAAAGCTTAGCTATAAAACAAACAATAACACATGTGAGGAACGTGTTTCTTAGTTCAAGCAAGTACATGAGACCACATGATCAACACCTGTCCAAAACAAAGATGACAAGGCAGGAAGGCACAGGAGAACTGGAAGAATGGACACAGAGAACCTGGTGTGAAAAGGAAGACAGTGCTGATACATTGTAGGGATAGCAACCAGTGTCACAAAACAATTTGTGTATGAATTTTTGAATGAGAAACTAATTTGCACTGTAATCTTTCACCTCAAGCACAATAAAATTAAAAAAAATATTACTGGCTCAACTGACTAAAAAGTTTAGGGTGGTTCTTCCATTAGGTAGTGGATTCAAATGCTGCCATTTAGGGTTCATCTTTCTCAGTTTCCTGTGTTCTCCCTTTTGGTGCCTGTGATAGCTCAAGGCTTACCTGTTTAAAGCTCAGGATCCTCAATGGAAAGAGAGTGCTACTTTCCTAGTAGTTACAAAGACCTGAGATTCTTGACTCCAATTGGTTTCTTGGTCACATGCAGACTGCTGGGCCTTATCACCAACTCAGGGTGACGTGGGCTTCTCCTTGACCTGGGACAGGATCAGTCCTATCTGGACCATATAGAATGAGAAAGAGGAAAGATTGGGTCCCCAGTGTAAGACTGGGCTTTATCAGAAAATTGGGGAATGGACGGTAGGTAGCGAAAAAACATACCAGCCACGCTCAGTCCGTTTTCTTTTTAGTAGACTCCATTTTTTAGAGCAGTTTAATTTACGTTTACCAAAAAATTACGCAGAAAGTACAGAGAGTTCCCATACACCCCCTTTCTCCTCCTGGACACTTGATCTTACATGCTTGTGGTACACTCGTAATTGATGAACCAGTATTGATACATATTATTATTAACTGAAATCCATTAGAGTTCACTTTTTGTATTCTACAGTCCTATGGTTTTGGCAAATGCATAACATCATGCGCCCACCATTATGGTATCATACAGGATAGTTTCACTGTCGTAAAAATGCCCTCTGTTCCATACTCAGTCTATTTTTGGTCTATTTTGACTGCCTCAAGACAGTCAAATCAAGATGTATGTGACTGAAGGATCAGTGGGCATGTTTCTATTAGCATTTTAGCATTTTCATTTGACATTCCAGTGGTCAAATCCATCCATGTGAGGGCTGATGAGAATGCTTTTTTGGAGTAAGTGGGCTTTAAAGAGGTGGACTAGGGCCCTAGCCCCATAGGTAGAGCTAATCTAGGCTCCAGTCATATAGCAATAAATGAATTCTTCTTAGTAAGAGCTTAACTGGGAGTGATGATTTTTTCGTCCTTACCACAATCCTATTCTCCTTGTCAACAGCTTTCTTGTATTGATTTTAAAATGTTCTGAGGAGTGCTGTTCTGTTTCCCTTTTCTGATAGCCCTATTGTCTCCTTACAGCCAAAATTGTGCTCCTCTTTTTTCTGAGGGGGATATATTCTGTTTTGGCTTGGGGTGAACACTTATTGTTCAGTTTCAAGTTCATGTCTTTACTATTGCATTTGTTGAAAATATGAAAACTCTAAGGTTTCTGTGGTTAACAGTTAAACATTATGGTGCACATGAAATGAGTAGTTTATTCAAATGGCACAAGTGAAATGTCTCCAGCAACCTGCAAACCATTAGAGATATTTCTCAATGCTATACCCTAATGCCTAATATGTCAGCATCTAAATGTTGAAAATTTGATCAGGGGTTCCCTGTGCAGTCCAGAGTTGAGGATGAAGGATCAGGGCTTGAATTTTACATCTAAAATATCCCTTTATCCATCCAATCAGGTAAGCTGGCTTTGAATAAAAAACAGAGACATTTTCCCTGGAGCTTTATTCAGAGTCAGGGAAAATACAATATTCTCTACTGTTAAGCAAATACTCTTTTTATTGAGAGTTGGTTGCCCAGAGCCCAGGCTGCTTAAGGAAAACTGACAAAATTCAGTAATTCCGAGTACAGACCAATAAAGACCAAGCGCCCAGCTAGTCTTTCAAAGGACAAGTGGGTCAATGAAATCCCCATGTGGCCACACGGTGTCGTGAATACCTGGGAAGGGTTAGATGTGTCTGATTTACATATGACTGCAGGTTCAAAACTATTTGGTACAAAAGGAGCAAGATGTGGACTGTAGGAACTACTGAGAGGGAAATCTTAAAAGATAAGAAATTATGTCATGGACCCCAACTGGGAGTTGCCTCAAAAAATACAAAATGAAAAGGCTCCCGTTCATTAACTCCTTTTTTAAAAAGGCCTAAGTGAAAAAGCAGAATATGAAGAGGTAAAAGGCCCAAGCGCAGGAGAAGACATCCCTGGAAGCAAGGTGAGCTCCTCATAGCCTGGAGCAGCTGGGCTGGTAAACACACCATTAAAAACTGGTTGCCATCAAGTTAACTCCGACTCATGGTGACCCCATGAAGAGAACTGTGCTCCACAGGGTTTTCAGTGGCTGACTTTTCAGAAGTGGTTCACCAGGCCTTTCTTCTAAGATGCCTCTGGGTGGACTCAAACCTTCAACCTTTCAGTTAGCAGCAGAGCACATTAACTGTTGTACCACCCAGGGACTCCAACACTGCATTACTGCATTTAAAACCGTAGCTTGAGGTGTTACAGTTTGAATTTTGTCCCCTAAAAATATGTGTCAACTTGGCTAGGCCATGATTCCCAGATTGTGTGATTATCCACCATTTTGTCACCTGATGTGATTTTCCTACGTGTTGTAAATCCTCACCTCTATGATGTTAATGAGGCAGGATTAGAGGCAGTTATGTTAATGAGACAGGAATCAATCTACAAGATTAGGTTATGTCTTAAATCAGTCTCTTTTGAGATACAAGTTAGAGAAACAAGCAGAGTGATAGGGGGACCTCACACTACCATGAAACAAGAGCCAGGAGAATAGTGCGTCTTTTGGACTCCGAGTCCCTGTGCTAAAAAGGTCCTTGACCAGGGGAAGATTAATGACAAGGTCTTTCCCCCAGAGCCAACAGAGAGAGAATGCCTTTCCCTGGAGCTGGCACCCTGAATTTGGACTTCTAGCCTCCTAGACTGTGATAGGATAAATTTCTCTTTGTTAAAACTATCCACTTGTGGTACTTCTGTTATAACAGCACTAGATAACTAAGACAGTAGGCTATTAGGTTCTTTTTATAGTATTAGGAAGTCCACTTGTATTCATAAAATAACAACATCTTTATCATTCACAAAATAGGAGAGATATTTTGGGGTTTTTGGAATTTCCCTTTAAAATTCCATATCTTTAAAGTAAGTGTATATGCCATATTCTAGGATAAGATTTGGCAACCTTTTTCTGTAAAGGGCTAGATAGTAAATATTTTCAGCCTTGTAGGCCAGATGGTCCCTGTCACAACTGTTCAACTCTGCCGTTGTAGTGTGAAAACAGCCATAGGTAATATGTAAATGAATGCGTGTAGCTGTGTTCTAATAAAAACTTTATGAATACAAGCAGCATGCTGGATTTGGTCCATGGGCTGTAGTTTTCTGACTTCTGTTCTAGAAAATAATTTATCACAGCATCATGCTGTTGCGATAAGAATGATTGGCTGCAGAGGTTGGTGGGCCGTAGGCATATGAACATCCAAGTTTCCAGTGGCTAGATAGTAATGTCCTAGTAGCCCAAGCTGCATGACTTGGAATAATTCTGTTATCACTAATAACATGAGAGTTGTGGCTGGTTCTTGGAGGTTTGCATATTCTGATTGTTAACAGCTCTTTTGGAAACAAGTAATTGTAGTTTGGTTAATATATATAATTTTTTTTTTGTATCCCCATGGTACCAAATTGTTTAAAACACTGTGAGTACTGATTATGTCACAGCTCAGTTCTGGACATTCTTAGTAAACCACCTTCTAGGGTACTTTTTTATTGTTGAAAACAACTTTTGTTTTTTGAAATCACATTGTGAAGTTATTTTCCTTTTAAATTCTATTTTCTTGTACTCTGGAAATAAAATCAGGTTAGTTTGTATGGAAGCAGTTTAGTGGGTAAGACTCTTAAGAACATGAACTTGGAAATCAGATAAATCTATATTGCATCTTGGCTGTACCTCTTACTAGCTTTTGGGATTTAGGACAAATGATGTAACTTCTTTGAGCTTCTGTTTCTTCATCTGTGTGTAAGATAAAGTAGACAATGCATAAAGCATTTAGCACTGACCCTGGCATATAGGAAATGCTTAATAATTTATAGCTGTTATTAACACTATCTTTAGTAAGGTAGGGGAAACCAGTTGGCCACTTATCATCAAGTCTTTACTATTATATTTTGCCTGATGAGATGAACGGGTGCTGTGTTTTGCTTGCCAAATATCCATTCTCTGTTCTTTTGGTAATTGTACCTGGATTTTAGTTGTCATTTTTAGGTGGCTAAGGGTGAGGTTGCCCTCATCTCTGGATCAAAGCACAGGCAAAGTACCTATCCTGGCTGTAGTGATTGGTTAAGATATGGGCCCACGACCTATTTTCAGCCAATGAGGTTAAATTCTGGGACTACTGTGAGAAAGAGAAGCTGAGTGGATGTAAACCTGGAGCTACTGCTGGTAGGGATCTTTGCCTCAACCCATACCCACCCAAGAAGAATAGGTAATGCTTTTTTCGTTGTTGTTTGCTTTATCTCATTTTGAGATGGATTTCTGTCACTTATAACTGAATGAGTCCCTACCAGTACGACTAATTATTTTATGTTTGCCAGGAGAACAGATTATATCAGCTGATCAATTTTTACCTGCTTTTGGTCTTTTGTTTCTTTTTATGCTCTGGTAGAACAGCACATATGATTAATCTCCTTTCTTTTCTCTCTCTCTCTTTTTCAAAATAATCATGTGGAAAGACCTTAATCTATTACAACCATCAAACATTGTATTTTGTCAGCTGAGATGACGGAGTCCTTAACAAGATTTTCCTTGAGAACATAAAATCAGAGAGCATTAAATCTCAGGAGATTGTTAAAGATCAGCTTCCTTTTTCCCATAAACTTCCCATAGACTTTGTCCTGTGAGAGAAGGTGACCTGCCCAATGCCCCATAATTAGCTACAAAGAAAAGAGTTAGAGTTCAGATTCCCTAGTCATACTGGAGTTCCCTTTTGATGTACATTTACATGGAATGTAAGCCATCTTGCCTGTGTTACATGAATCCAAATGGGTCAGATTTCTCAGATAAAAACAGTAAGTAGCTGCAGATGTATCTGTTTTGTACACACAGCCTAATTATACCCATAAAAATAATAACATCTGTTTAAATGCAGGTAATAGTCTAACAGTACTGCCAAAACTTGTTACCATCATTTTCAAGTGCACGGAATGTTTTGGATGGCTCTATAGCTGCTGTTTGTTTACACCTGTATTGCTTACAGCTTTGCATGGATTTATTTTGGACTTGGGTTCAATGTAAATATGATCCGACTTTGGAACAATTACAGAGTGACCTTGGGAATTACTTACCCTCTGTGAGCCTTAGTGCCCTCATTTGTAAAGTACTTACAATATTAGTACTTTTAGCTTAGTGATGGGGAATCCTTTAGTGGTGCAAATGGTTAATGTTCTTGGCTGCTACCTGAAAGGTGGGAAGTTCAAGTCCACCCAGAGGTGCCTTGGAAACAAGGTCTGGTTATCTATTCCCAAAATATCAGCCATTGAAAACTTTATGGAGTACAGTTCTACTCCGACACACATGGGGTCACCATGAGTTGGAGATGACTGCATGGTAAATGAAAAGCTTAGTGATGTAAGTAAACATGAAATAAGGCAATGCTGTGAGGTATGTAGCACTGTATTTGGTACATAGCTAGAGTTCATTAATAGATTATTACCCTTTTGTTATTATAGTAATTCTTTCACTCAAAATTTAAGCCTTAGCATAGACTAGCTCTCTGGGAATTTCTTTCTATGCTTGCATGTTATCATGCATTGTTTACAAGCCTGGTATTTTGCTGAGCTTCCTCAGGTATTTTGTCAAGTAACAATAAGTGCAATAAAAGTGGAGTGAGAGTCTGAAGTGGCTAACAACCAGAAGTTGATCTATTTGTATGATAATAGTGAAGTTAAAAATAAATAGGCTACCATACTCCTGAAAAATAGAACTACAATTTCAGGAAGCCAGTGAGTTCATTAGTTTCTTTTAACGACCTAACAAATAACATTTCACACATTATGGTCTTCCGCCGGGAACCCTAAAGAGGAAAATTAAGCTTTTTGTGTCACAGCCTGAATTCTATTGGTATGATATGTAGCAATCCTACTCACAAGAGTAAGACATTACAGAGGGATAATACAGGAAATGGATGGGGAACGGAAGACAGCGGGGGAATACCTTGAAAGCATATTTTGAAAGAATTGTGAGACTATCTTTTTTTCTCCCCAAATGTAAAGGACTTGATTTGAACTAGGTGGTCTGTACATTTCCCTGAGTTATTAAAGGGACTTGTGGAACTTAAGGCCCAAATTGGTACTTGGCAGTATTGGCATCTCTTCAGTCATTATTCCCTATACTGGAGGTTTATTGATGCTTTCCACCTTATTCACAGTAGCAAATTGTCAATAGTATTCCATTAAATGGTCAATTATCATCCAGAATTCTGGTTCTCACATTTTAATATACAGGTCACCTAAACTGCAGAGCTGGTCACCTAAGGATCATGCTAGAATGTAGGGTGGGGCTTGGCTTCGTATATTTGTAACCATACTCCCGGTCCCCAGATACACTTTGAGCAGCATTTCTAACTGAACTTTCTGTGATGATCAATGTGCTGTATCTGAGCTGTCTGATAGGTAACTATTAGCTACATATGGTACTGAGTACTTGATATGTATCTAGTGTGACTGAGGAATTAAATTTTGAATTTTATTATATATAAATGTAAAGAGCCATATGTGACTAGCGGCTGCCATATTAGACAGCAGAACTTGAAGGTGAATAAGAACACTCTCAAAGTAACCCTGCAAGTTCACTGCACTGCCCTGTCTTGTAGCCCTCCAAGGGGTTCCCATCGCAATTATGCAAAATAAATGTGGAACTAGTCTGCATAGCTCAGTGTAGTCTGGCCAATGCCACCTCTCTGACTACCTCTCACGGCCCACTCTCCCTTACTTTGTTGTTATCACCACCCTTGGCTTCCTTCACAGGTTCTTTTCTCTGCAAGTACCTTTTCCCCACGTGATTTATGACATTGTTTTCCTTCTGCCTGTACAGTACTCCCCTTTCCTCTCTTCCCTTAGTTAATTTATACTTAGCTTGGGTGTCAGCTCAGAGAAGCTATCCATGCCATTACTGATGAGGCCAAGCTCCCATATTTCAGATTTTCTCTCCTTCGTAGCACTGGTCCCTGTTGCAATTTTAGGTTTGTGTGGTTGTTTGATTAATATCCAGGTCTCCTACTAGGCTGAAATTCTGTGAAAGCAGAGACTATATATATATCTGTTTTTGTTTATCATTAAGTTCCCAGCAGTTAGCACTGACATTGAATATAGGCACTTAACATTGTTTGTTGAATATATATGTATATGCAAAGTGCTTATAATGCTTGTTAGAAATGTAAATTTCTTTGTTTCGCTCCCCAAATTTCAATTCAGTAGAAAGCAGTGTGGGGCCCAAGGGTTCTCCTTTTTAACAAGCACAGGAGCTTAGCTGCTTCTGATACGGGTTGTTTGTGAGCTTTCTTTTGAGAAGTAATATTCTAGAAGTAGTATCTTCAAGGAACAACAAGGTTCAAATGTATTTTAGTTTTCATTTGGTGAAAGGGTCTGTGAACCTGGTAGTTTAGCCACCTCATATCTTTTTTTTTTTTTTAATCAAGGATTAACAGCAGGGCCTCCGCTCCCGCATATGAAATATTTGAGGACAGCTAGAGCAGAGCTGAGCAAAGCTAGAAGGTATTGCTTTCATAATACATCCATGCGTAATTTCATAATACATTCAGGAAGCAACTCATATCCCAATAAAAGAAATTATATTCAAGCATGATATGAATGGAGTGGTAAAAGAATTGGGTATTCCAGTGAATGGAAAAGAAAACTAGGATGTAATTACTCTCAAATCTCTGCTATCAATAGTAGACTAACAAGTTTCCCTGTAATTTTTAAAAGAAAAAAACTAACATACCAGAGTTATAGGAAAAACACAGTGGCCTGCGAATGTCATTTGCTTTATGGATGCAAATCACTGATGTGACACAAGTCACAGGAACATGATGAAAGGAATAAGGGGAAACCATCTCATTTGGGCACCTCACTGGGAGGAAGGTGGCCCACGCCCCTCTCATGCAGAAAGTAGGATGGAGACATAAGTCTCATTAAGCATAACTTCTGAGAGGAACTGGAATTCACTGTCTTCAGAAGGAGGTCAGGTCCATTAAAGAAACATGATCCTCTCGGTGTGGCACAGCTCCCTGCTTTCATTCATTCAGTCTATCCACTCACTACATACTCCTTGAACGCATAGCATAGTGGTGAAGATCACACCCTCGGGAGCTCATTTGCATTACCAACTGGGAATGTTGGTTGCCCTTTTTAATGCCTTAGTTTCCTTATCATCTGAAAAATGGAGGTGATAACAATACCTATTTCATGGAGTTCGGGTACGGAGTAAAAGGTTAATACTTAGAATATTAATAACATGTGGTAGGTGCTATATAAGCGTTAATGTTTTGTTGTTTGTTTATTTATTTAGTGTATATCTTTTAGGTGGAGCCCTGGTGGTGCAGTGGGTAAGACCTCAGCTGCTAAACAAAAGATAGTCAGTTCAAATCCACCAGTTGCTTCTTGGAAACCCTGTGGGGGCGGTTCTACTCTGTTCTGTAGGATCACCATGAGTTGGATTTGACTTGATGGCAATGAGTTTTTTAGTACTTTCAGGGTGCTCTTCATGGTGAAAATCTTTGCCCTAGAAGAGTTTAGTTTTTACTAAGAAAAGACAGATAATAAAAAAAAAATCAGTAATTTATAAAAATAGCAAAAAAAAAAAATCAATAAACAGTTTGTTGTAAAATGACAAATAGACTATGGAAAAAGCAAAAAATAAAAAACAGCACACTTGGGTGATTGAGAGTGGTGGTTAAGAAAGGATGTTGCAACTTAGATGCATTTAATTCTCACAACAACCCCATGAAGTAATTGTCATTCCCCAAAATACAGAGATGTTTAGCAGCTTTCCACGATCACACAACTCTGATAAACAGTCTGGTCCCAGAACCCATGACTATAACCACCCGGTAGGTCATGGTGGTGCTCACAGAGATACTGACATTTGACAGAGGTGGTGGCATGAGTCATGCAAATATGGAGGGAAAGGGTTCCAGGCAGAGGAGACAGTACAAAGGCATTAAGGTGAGACCATCCTAGCATGTTGGAGGACAAATGAGGGAGGCTGGTGTAATCAGAGTGAAGCTAAGAAGGGGAAGGTAGTTGTGTATGAGATCAGAAAGGTAATAGATAGGCAGATTCATAGAGAGCTGCCATCGAGCTGACTCCAATTCATCGTGATCTTTTGTACAATAGAAAGAAACGTTGCCAATCCTGTGTGATCCTCAAGATTAACAGCATGTTCAAGTCCATTGTTACGGCTGTTGTGCAAATCCATCTCATGGAGGGCCTCCCTCACCCTCATTGGCCCTCTACTTCACCAAACATGATGTCCTCCTCCAGTGATTGATCCCTGCTGATGACATGTCTAAAGCAAGCAAGTTGGACAGTGTTCTGTTGTAATTCATAGGGTTTTCATGGCTAATTTTCGGAAATAAATAAGCAGCCCTTTCTTCCTATTCAGTCTTAGTCTGGAAGATTTGTTAAAACCAGTCAACCATGGGTAACCTTGCTTAGTATTTGAAATACTTGTGGCAGAGCTTCATCATAGCAACATGCGAGTGGCCACAGTATGAGGAACTGACAGACAGGTGGTGGAGAGTGATAATGGAAGGATGAAAAACATGGAGACCTTTGTAAGAATTCTGGCTCTTACTTAACATGAGATGGGAGCTTACTGAAGAATTTTTTTTAGCAGTGATGTCTTATGAAAATGTTCAAACATAATAATTGAAAAAAACAAGGTGCATAATTTATAATCAATATAATCCTAGCAAATAAATTCCTAAGGGAAATACAACAACATGCTAACAGGAATAAATATCTTTGTGTTTGGAATATGACTGGTTTTTATTTCCTTTTTTTGTGCCTTTCACTAGTTTCTAAATTACATAAAAATGAGTATGTATTACTTTTATAGTCAGAGAAACAGAACAACATTTTCTAAAATTTATGTGGTAGCTAAGCAACTAAAAAGATAATATTAACATGTAATAATAAAGTTATGAAACATTTAGCCACTTTAGGCAATGTGTCTACATCACTGATGGTTGCAGAGGGAAACTTTTCACTGGGTGTAGGAAATCTAGTTAAATAATAGGCATAAATTTTCTTTATTCAATTTCAGGACAAACAATTTACCTCTATTGTCTGAAATAAGAGGATAATACAGACTTGTGTTCAGGACAGACACACTTCAGTCTCTCTGTAATCAGAGATTTTTCTTATCTTTTTTATAAAATTGGGATTAAACTTGTTCACTTCAAATGTAGTAGCGTTTCAAGATATTCTCTTAAATTTCATGTGAAGCTTGGAAGACTATAAATTTAGTCTCAAGTGATAAAATATTATGTCCTGTAAGAAAATATTTTAATTCTATTACATCTTTGAGATGTTAATTTCATGTTGGAATTTGGAGGAACTGTAATTATGTCATAATGATACTCATTTTTAAAAGAAAATTATATGAATAGGAGGAGATTCAGGCATGTGTTTTGCATATGCTTTTATAATTGTTCTCTTTCTGCAGTAACTTGTTCTTTCTACACACATTAGAGAATGGCTGAATGTTGTAGTTAAAATAAAGGAAAATTATGTTCAAAAGAGTATTTTGCATATTCTCTTCCTTTAAATTGAAGTCAGGTATGTTGTATCCATTAGGAATCTTTCTGTGGCCAGTGACAGTTAATTCAAATAGGGTTAAGGAATAAGAAGTCATTTTCTGGTAACTCTTCCAAATATCCTGAAATTCATTCCAATTGGCCCATTTAATATCACAGTCTATAAATAAACCAAGTCACTGTGACCAAAGGAAAAAGCAAAGGCTGTGTTCACCCTGGAAGTCACGCTTAGAGCTCCTTCTTGAGTCATGCAGAGGTGAGGGTGAATTTCCATTTGAAAATCAGGGACACTAATGCTGGGGTGGTAAATATCCAACACCCACAGTATGAACAGAAACCCTGGTGGCATAGTGGTTAAGTGCTATGGCTGCTAACCAAAGGGTCAGCAGTTCGAATCCGCCAGGTGCTCCTTGGAAACTCTATGGGGCAGTTCTACTCTGTCCTATAGGGTCGCTATGAGTCGGAATCGACTCGACGGCACTGGGTTTTTATAGTATGACCATTGGTAGAAAAGCCCTTTGTAAGTGTAATTTTCAGTTTTCACTGCCTAACAAACAATCTCAGAAATCTCATTGGCTTACAACAAATACTTTTCTTGCTCTCAAGTCTGTTTCTCGTTTTTTCAGTGAGACATGCTTCTCTAATGGCAAATGACATGAAAGCAAGAAAGGTGAGTAGAATTATGCAATGACTTAAAGTCTTCAGCTTAGAGATGGGATGCTACTACTTTAGCCGACATTCTATTGGATAAAATAAGTCATGTGGTTAAGCCTTACATCAGTTGGGTGAGGAACTATACTATTTCCACTTTAGTGCGAGGTACTAAGAAGTCAAGGAGTCCTAGAAGCACAGCGGTTAAGTGTCCGGCTACCAACTGAAAGTTTGGCACTTAGAACCCATCCAGCAGATTACCAGGAGAAAGACCTGGTCATCTGCTCCTGTAAAGATTACAGCATAGAAAACCCAATGGGGCAGTTCTACTCTATTACATGGGGCTGCTATGAGTCAAAAATTGACCCCATGGCACCTAACCATACAACACTGAAAAGTCATCCAACAAAGGACATGGACTCTATAATTCCAATACAGAACAGGAATGAAGAATTCAGAGCAATGAACCAATTTACCAAAGTAACTGTCTAGTTCTCTTTTAAGTGCGATACCTTGACAACAAAGTCAGCTATCAGAAGATTTTTCTCCACTTCAAGATTTGGTACAATTCATTTTTAAGACCCAAAAAGGTAGAGTTTATTGCTATTACATTTCTATTTCAATAAATTACACAATGATACTGCATATAATTTATTTAATAACATACAAGTAACCAACAGAATAATTTACATCTAATTCATGTCTAAAATTATTACAGACTTATCCTCATGTTATTGATTTCAACTACCAAACTTTACTGAAAGCATTTGGGTGATGCTGTAAGAATTCAGATGTCAATTTTTTGTTTCCCAGTGAAGTTTTTGTATTACCTTTGATTTATTTCCTGAGGATATGTTCTAAAACCCACAAAAAGAAAGTTAAATGGCCATTAATTCTGAATATCTTGGCATTCGATTGGTTGGAGTCATAATTTTAATGTGAGTTTAGTATATTTTTATGCAGTAATTTGGTAAATCATCTCTGTGGATCACAGCAAATTACCCACCTTTGTTCCGCTCGGTGGATAATATGTTCTAGATGAGTAACCAGATATTAGTTATACACAGCTGCAGCTTGTTAGACAAATACTTTTTCAGCCACACATTTATCTCTCTCTTTGTGGATAAAATGCCTTAGATAGGTCTTTATTGTACTATGTAGTTTCAGGCTGCTAGTCCAAAGGGCGTTAGTATACAATTAAACCAGATGTAATACCATTGTTGAAGGGGAGGACCTATTTTAATTAAAAATTGTACATGGTAATACTGATACAGTACATTATTTTTAGTATCTCAATCTTCCCTATGCAAGTCTTCCTTTTAGGCTACCCTTTCCAGCTATATTCCATGACTTTGCAAATAACAATTGCCATGTATAATTACTGTATTGAGTATATTGGTGACTATGTTATTGGCTGGGACACCAATATGCCGCAATGGTGTTCCTCAAAAGCAGGCTTTCTCAACCTCAGCACTACTGACATTCTGGTCCAGAAAATAAATTCTTTGTTGTAGGGGACTGTCCTGTGCCTTGTAGGATGCTAAGCAGCATCCCTTGCTTCTATCCATTAGACACCAGTAGCTACTCTCCAATCCAGTTGTGAAAACTAAAAAGGACCCCAGACATTGCTAAATGTCCCCTAAGGGGCAAAAACACTCCCAGTTGAATACCACTGCTCTATACAGTGATTTCTAGTGAATGTTGACACAGATTACAGCACAACACTACCCTTGCCAGACATAAGATTGTTGGCTTAAAAATTGACAAAGAATTGAGGAAAAAGCAAAGTTAATGTGTCTAATATAACATATACCTGTGAATCTGGGCGATTATAATTCCGTATTTAAAAAAAAGTTTACATTCTTTATTCAGATTTCCCATTTAGACTTTTGTAGGACAGTGAGGATAGCGAGGACTCTTTCTGTTCCTCTCATTAGAAATGCTCTTTTTATTTTTATTGTTATTATTATTGTTCCCTTGATGACTATTAACTTAAAATATTGCATTTATTCATTCTCTTTTCTGTGCAAAATATTTTGAACAGATGCTATTGTAAGTGAGCTCTATTAAGTCTACTGAAACTTACTCTGAGTAGGCAATTTCTGTAAATTAGAAGGGTCCAGGGAGCAAGAATCCTTTACAATTGGAGAGAGAACGAGTTTAGACTAATCAAATGTAGTCACTGAATGATCTCGCTCCCAGATGAGCTTTCCGGATGTTGTTTCTCTGCAAGTGTATTTTGTCTTCAAATTTCATAACTTTAGGATCTAAAATAATTTCACAGGGATTTAATTCTGAGCTCTTCCAACTAAATTCTAGGGGAAGAAACAATAATGTAGAAAGGACATGGGTTTTGATTAAAGATAACTGGATTCCAGTTCTGGCTTTTACCTACTTGCTGTGTAACTTTGGCCAAGTTGCTCAAACTCTCTGAACCTCTGTTTCTTCATCTTTGAATGGGGATAATACATTCTATTGCTGTTTCACTGGAACTGCTCTCACAGAGTGACAAAAAACTTTCTGCCTGATAAATCTGTGGGACGCTTGGTCGTCCTTTTCTTAATCAACTCTTCCTTTTCTCTAAATAAGTCGTAGGCAAACCTTTTGTGTAAAGAACCAGATAGTGACTATTTCAAATTTGTGTGCTAGATGGCCTGTCGCTCAGCTACTCAGCTCTGCTGTTGTATAGGCAGTCCCCAGGTTATGAATGAGATCCGTTCCTAAGTCTGTCTTTTAGTTGAATTTTTAGGTAAGTCGGTATAGGCACATACAGTTCTTATTTAGCATCAGTTAGTCAAATGTTTGTCTTGCTATATACTATACATTTTAACTTTCTATGTATATAAAACACTCAAGAAACATTTCACAAGTGTTACAAAGCAGTGCACACATTCCTTATTTGAACCATTATATTTGACTCAAATTTTTAATAGGTTTTATGGCAGTCTGTTCTTAACTACAAGTTATCTGTAAGTCGGACACCCTTCACTCAGGGACTTACAGTGCTACAAAAAAAAAAAGCCACAGACAATATGAAACGAACAAAAGTGGGTGTGTTCTAATAATACTTTGTTTATAAAAGCAGGCAGTGAGACAGATTTGACCTTCAGGATAGTTTCTTGGCCCCTACTCTAAGCCTCTTGTTGGCTTCACATTTCATTTGGTGTCTTATAGCTTTCTGAATACCAAAGGATTCATCTCCTCTCCTTCTACTGGCCTTTCTTTTCTTGTGCACATCTTAATTTTCTAGTTTTATTCCTAGACTGTAAGCTCCATGAAGGCAAGATAGTGTCTTATTCATAGCTGTAGCCCTACTGCCTAGTACATGTGAACATTCAATTAATGTAGGTTGGCCAGGTAGCTGTCTTTCAAATTTCTTGGCATAGATGAGTGAGCATTTTCAGTGCTGCACCCCTTTGTTGAAACATCTCAATTGGTATTTCGTCAATTCCTGAAGGCTTATTTTTTGCCAATGCCTTCAGTGAGGCTTGGACTTCTTCCTTCAGTACCATCAGTTCCTGATCGTATGTTACCTCCTGAAATGGTTGAATATTGACCAATTATTTTTGGTATAGTGACTCTATGTATTCCTTCCATCTTCTTTTGATGCTTCCTGCTCCGTTCATTATTTTCCCCGTAGAATCCTTCAGTATTTCAACTTGAGGCCTTGAATGTTTAATTCAGTTCTTTCAGCTTGAGGAACGCTGAGTGTGTTCTACCCTTTTGGTTTTCTATCTCCACGTCTTTGTACATGTCATCTTAATACTTTGTCTTCTCAGGCTGCCCTTTGAAATCATCTGTTCATCTCTTTTATTTCATCATTTTTTCCTTTTGCTCTAGCTGCTGGACGTTCAAGAGCAAGTTTCAGAGTCTCTTCTGACATCCATTTTGGTGTTTTCTTTCTCTCCTGTCTCTTTAATGACCTTTTGCTTTCTCTAGGTATGATGTCCTTCACGTCATTCCATAACTCGTCTGGTCTTTGGTCACTGGTGTTCAATGTGTCAAATCTATTCTTCAGATGGTCTCTAAATTCAGGTGGGATATAGTCAAGGTTGTACTTTGGCTCTCATGGACTTGTTCAAATTTTCTTCCATTTCAACTTGAACTCACACATGAGTAATTGATGGTCTGATTCGCAGTCAGCCTTTGGCCTTGTTCTGACTGATGATACTGAGCTTTTCCATCCTCTCTTTCCGTGACGTAGTCATTTTGATTCCTGTGTATTCCATCTGGCAGAGTCCATGTGTATAGCTGCCATTTATGTTGGTGAAAAAAACTATTTGCAAGGAAGAAGTCGTTAGTCTTGCAAAATTCTATCATGTGATTTCTGGCATCATTTCTATCACCAAGGCCGTATTTTACAACTACTGATCCTTCTTCTTTGTTTCCAACCTTTGCATTCCAATCACCAGTAATTATCAATGCATCCTGATTGCATGTTGTTCAATTTCAGACTGCAGAAGTTGGTAAAAAACCTCCAATTTCTTTATCTTTGGCCTTAGGGGTTGGTGCATAAGTTTGAATAATAGTCATATTAACTGATCTTCCTTGTAGCTGTATGGATATTATCCTATCACTGACAGCATTGTGCTTCAGGATAGATCTTGAAATGTTCTTTTTGATGAGGAATACAACCCTAGTCCTCTTCAAGCTCTCATTCCCGGCATAGTAAACTATATGATTGTCCTATTCAAAATGACAAATACCAGTCCATTTCAGCTCACTAATGCCTAGGATATCGATGTTTATGTGTTTCATTTCATTTTTGATGATTTACAATTTTCTTAGACTCATACTTCATACATTCCAGGTTCTGATTATTAATGGATGTTTGCAGCTGTTTCTTCTCATTTTGAGTCGTGTCACATCAGCAAATGAAGGTCCCGAAAACTTGGCTTCATTCATGTCATTAAGGTTGACTCTCCTTTGAGGAGGCAGTACTTCCCCAGTCACCTTTTGAGTGTTTTCCAACCTGAGGGGCTCATCTCCTGGCACTATCAGACAATGTTCCTCTGACAAGGTTTTCACTGGCTAATGCTTTTCAGAAGTAGACTGCCAGGTCCTTCTTCCTAGTCTGTCTTAGTCTGGAAGCTCTGCTGAAACCTGTCAGCCATTGGTGACCCCGCTGGTATTTGAAGACCAGATGCATAGCTTCCAGCATCACAGCAACACACAAGCCCCCTCAGTATGACAAAGTGACAGACCTGTGAGGGAAATATAATATAGACAGGTGAAACGTAAAAGGATGAAAAAAGGTATATCATGGAAACATGACTCTAAAGAAAGTAGGAGTGGCTATATTAATATCAGCAGTCATCTTTACAGCCAAGGAAATTACCGGAAAGTATGTGCATGTGTGAGTGGTGTGTGCGTTTGTGAGAGATGGGGGAGATATCATGTAGTATAACGATGAAAGAGTCAATTCACCAAGAAGACACAGCAATCTTGTGTATGAACCAAACAAATTTGCAAAATATGTGCAGCAAAAACTGAAAGACTGAAAGGGGAAATAGATACATGCACATTTATAGTTGGGCATTCCTTTTTCCATAATTGATAGAATTCAGAAAATCAGCAATACTCCCAACCAACAGAATCTCATTACCATTTGGAAAATATTTTACCTAAGAACAGTCGAATATACATTCTTTTCAAGTGCTCATGAAACATGTGCCAAGATGGGCCATGACATGTCTCAACAAATTTAAAAGAATTAAAATCATAGAGTGTATTTGCTGAACACAATGGAATCAAACTAGAAATCGATAACATAAAATTAAACAGAAAATCTCCAAACACTTGGAGACTGAAGCACACACTCCTAAATAATCCATTGATCAAAGAGGAAGTCTCAAAAATGCATTGAAGAAAAAGGAATTGAAAATACAACATACGTAAATTTGTGGAATACAGTTAAAGCAGTGATTAGAAGGAAATTTACAAAAATAAATGCATATATTAGGAAAGACGCAGTCTTCAATCAACAATCCAAGTTTCTATCCTAAGGCCCTAGTAAAAGGAGAGTGAGCAAAATAGACCCACAACAGGCAGAAGAAAATAATAAAGATCAAATATCAATAAAATTGAAAACAGAAAAACAATAGATAAAATCAATGGAACAAAGAGCTACTCTTTGAAAAGATTAATACAATTGACAAGACTGAAAAAATAAAAAGAGAAGATACAATTTGCAATATCACGAATAAAACAGGGGGTGTCACAACAGACCCTGTAGATATTAAATCATAAGGGAATAATATGAACAAGTCTGTATACATAAATTTGACAACCTGGAAAGAATGGACCAATTTCTTGGAAAATGCAAGCTCCTACAAGTTACCCAAATATGAAATAGATAATTTCAATAGCACAATAATAAGTGAATTGGATTTCTGATTTTAAAAACTCGGAAAATGAAATCTCCAGGCCCAGCTCAGATGGCTTCATCAGCGAATCCTATCAAATGTTAAAAAAAAAAAAAAATTCTATACAGTCTGTCCCAGAAAATAGAAGAAAAGGTAACATTTCCCAATTCATTTTATAAAGCTAGCATCACCCTGATGCTAAAACCAGACAAAGAGGGTACAAAAAAAAAAAAAAAAAAAACTACAGACCAACATCTATTCTAAGTATTAATGTGTAAATCCTTAACAAAATATTGTCAAATAGAATTTATCAATGTATAAAAAGGTTATACATTATGATCAAACGAGTTTTATTTCAGGGACACACAGATGGTCCAACATTTGAATATTAGTCAATGTAACACAATGTAGTATTAACAAGTAAATTCAGCAAGTCCAAATAATACAAGATAAGAGTACAAAAATCAACTGTATTTCTATATACTAGGAAGGAGCATATGAATAATGAAACTAAAAATATAATCCCATTTATAATCAATAAAATAATGAGACACAAGTGTAAATATAACAAAACATGCACGGTACTTCTGGGCTGAAAACTACACAATGGTGATGAAAAAATTCAAAGACCTAATAAATGGAGAGACTTATCATGTTCATAGATTGGAGATTCGATATAGTAAAGATGTCAATCCCTCCAAATTGATATACAGGTTTAATGCAATTTCTATCAAAATTTCAGCAAGAATTTTTATAGATATAAGTTAGGTTGTTCTAAAAATTATATGGAAAGACAGAGAAACTAGAATAGCTAAAACAATAAAAAAAGAAGAAATTGGGAAGAATTATTCTACCCAAATTCAAGATTTATTATGTAGCTACAATAATCAAGAATATGTGGAGTTAGCAGAAGGTTAAGCAAATAGATCAATAGAACTGAATAGAGAATCCAGAAATATACCTACACAAACAAGCCCAAGGGATTTTTTTTTTTTTTTTTTTTTTTGCAAGGGTGTGAAAGAAATTCACTGGAGTAAAGATAGCCTATTCAACAAATAGTATTGGAGCAATGGATATTCTTAGGCACAAAGAACTTCAATCTACACAAAAATTGACTCCAAATGAATCATGAACTTAAATGTAAAATATAAAGTTATATAACTTTTAGAAAAATATACAGCAGACAATCCTCAGGATATAGTGCTATGCAATGAATTCTGTGTTTTATTGACTATGCAAAGGCATTCGACTATACGAATCATAATAAATTATGAATGACATTGTGAAGAACGGGAATTTCAGAACACTTAATTGCGCTCATGAGGAACCTGTGCTTAGACCAAGAGGCAGTCATTCCAAAAGAACAAGGGGATATTGTATGGTTTAAAGTCAAGAAGGGTGTGTGTCAGAGTTGTATCCTTTCACCATACTTATTCAATCTGTATGCTGAGCAAAAAAATCAGAGAAGCTGGAATGGGGCATCAAGATTAGAGGAGACTCATTAATGACCTTCAATATGCAGGTGACACAACCTTGCTTGCCAAAAATGAAGACAACTTGAAACACTTACTGATGAAGATCAAAGATCACAGCCTTCGGTATGGATTACACCTCAACATAAAGAAAACAGAAGGGGGGGGCCAAGATGGCTGACTAGGTAGATGCTACCTCGGATCCCTCTTGCAACAAAGACTCAGAAAAACAAGTGAATCGATCACATACATGACAATCTACGAATCCTGAACAACAAACACAGATTTAAAGAGTTGACCTGAGTGACAGAGACAGAGAACGAACAACTACGGGGAAGCA
The DNA here is from genome assembly GCF_024166365.1 of Elephas maximus indicus. Lineage (NCBI taxonomy): Eukaryota > Metazoa > Chordata > Mammalia > Proboscidea > Elephantidae > Elephas > Elephas maximus. The sequence continues at coordinate 22,773,366 of NC_064838.1, forward strand.
GGGACTGTTTTCAGAGCCTGGAGCCAGAGTCCCAGTCAGGTAACCTTGGAGCCGGACTTAGGACTGGGCCCAGGGAGCTGAACACAATATCTTGTGATGGCGCAAACACAGGGCGCAGCCCTACCCCCTTGAACTGACCCCAGGAGGGGGCCCAGCCGGTTTGCGGAGGCGGCGCGGCGACGCGGCAGGCGGGACGAGAAGTCCCTGGGAGGCAGCAACTGATTTTGGAGCCGGGAGTGCAGCGTCCCAGCCCCTTGATGCTGGGCTTTGGACTGGCAGTGGAGGATCTGACCACGGCTTCAGTGGGCCAGACCCTCGGGGGCAATCTCCACACAGCCAACACACATAGGTGACACGCCCCTCAGGAATCTCAGATAAAATAGTCACCCCAAGCAAGATAAGCAACTTTGGCTATATTCCGGGGTGCTACTCTCTGCTGTTTTTCTGAACCCTCCCCTCCCCTTCCCAGGCAGCTTCATTAACATTGGAATTTCCTGAGCAAGAGGGAGAATGGCTCCGGCTCTGCGCCTTTGCTTTTTCCTTTTTTTTGGTCTTTTCCTAACCCATTCTTCTGGCCTGAGAGAAAAAAAAAAAAGAGAGAGAGAGAGAGAAGCAACCACAAAAAACCCAGGGACGAAAAATCCTTCCCTCATTGGACTAAAAACACAGAACCAGCTCCAGCCAAGCATATATGATCCAAATCTTGGGATTTCATCCTTACAGGGAACAAGGTGGCTGTTATAATGCAAAGGCAGTTCTGATAGGGATCTGACTGCATTTTTTTTAGCAGATTTACTGGAAAAACAAGTTTCCCAGGTCTGATATCTCTGCTTATTCAACAGAGCCCTAACTGACCCACAACAGGGAACTGAGGGCTGAAGCTACCCCCAGGCCACCTCGCCTCCTGCCTTAGGTGTCTAAAGAGAGTGACACCTACCAATCAGTAGAGGTACTTGCAGTGGGAGCCTAAGGTACAGCTGCAGAGCCCTCCCACCAAGGTGCTATAGGAAAAGAGACACACCTACCTCACTGACACTTGGGGGAAGCCTGTCAGCATCCTGCCCCCCCGGAGGGTGAACCCCAGGTGCTAATAGAATCTGCTGCACACAACTATCACCACTACTTCTCGAGGTGGATAGGTGTTAGGGTGCAGCACACACTTGATGACCCAAAATCAGATTCTACTCAAGAATAGTGAATAGACTCAGGCATATATATCTGGCAACAGCCCAAACCAGCTGGTAATAGGTCATAAGTAAGTCAAGAGCTACAACAAACAAGACAGCACAATCTAGTAGCCCATCCACGTATATTGAAAGAAAACAAAACAAGATAAGACTCAGTGATCAATTATAGAATAAATCACTACTATATCTTTTTTTTTTTATATCTTAGTAGTGGCTCGGAGACAGCAGTTGATATCAAACCACATAAAGAAGCAGACCATGACAGCTTCTACAACCCCCCAAACAAAAGAATCAAAATCTTTCCCAAATGAAGATAACAATCCTGGAATTATCAGATACAGAATATAAAAAACTAATTTACAGAATGCTTCAAGACATCAGGGATGACCTCCGAAACAAAATAAGGCAAACTGCAGAAAAAGCCAAGGAACACACTGATAAAACAGCTGAAGAACTCAAAAAGATTATTCAAGAACATAGTGGAAAAATTAATAAGTTGCAAGAATCCATAGAGAGACAACATGTAGAAATCCAAAAGATTAACAATAAAATTACAGAATTAGACATCACAATAGGAAGTCAGAGGAGGAGACTCGAGCAATTAGAATGCAGAGTGGGAAATCTGGAGGACCAGGGAATTAACACCAACATAGCTGAAAAAAAATCAGATAAAAGAATTTAAAAAAATGAAGAAACCCTAAGAATTATGTGGGACTCTATCAAGAAGGATAACTTGTGTGTGATTGGAGTCCCAGAACAGGGAGGGAGGACAGAAAACACAGAGAGAATAGTTGAAGATCTGCTGACAGAAAACTTCCCTGACATCATGAAAGACGAAAGGATATCTATCCAAGATGCTCATCGAACCCCATTTAAGATTGATCCAAAAAGAAAAACACCAAGACATATTATCATCAAACTTGACAAAACCAAAGATAAAGAGAAAATTTGAAAAGCAGCCAGGGAGAAAAGAAAGGTATCCTTCAAGGGAGAATCAATAAGAATAAGTTCAGACTACTCAGCAGAAACCATGCAGGCAAGAAGGGAATGAGATGACATGTACAGAGCACTGAAGGAGAAAAACTGCCAGCCAACGATCATATATCCAGCAAAAGTCTCTCTGAAATAAAATGAAGGCGAAATTAAGATATTTACAGATAAACACAAGCTTAGAGAATTTGCAAAAACCAAACCAAAGCTACAAGAAATACTAAATTGTTTGGTCAGAAAACCAATAATATCAGATACCTGCACAACACAAGGTCACAAAACAGAACATCCTGATATCAACTCAAATAGGGAAATCACAAAAACAAATTAAGATTAATTTAAAAAAAAAAATGCTCAAAACAGGGAATCACTGAAGTCAATACGTAAAAGATCACAATAATCAAAAAGAGGGACTAAATACAGGTGGCATAGAACTGCCATATGGAGAGGGATACAAGGCGATATAGGACAATACAAGTTAGGTTTTTACTTAGAAAAATAGGGGTAAATATTAAGGCAACCACAAAGAGGTATAACAACTCCGTAACTCAAAATAAAAGCCAAGAAAAACGTAACGACTCAACAAACATAAAGTCAAATACTATGAAAATGAGGATCTCACAATTTACAAAGAAAAACATCTCAGCACAAAAAAGTAAGTGGAAAAATGAAATTGTCAACAACACACATAAAAAGGCATCAAAATGACAACACTAAACACTTACTTATCTATAATTACACTGAATGTAAATGGACTAAATGCAGCAATAAAGAGACAGACAGTCTCGGACTGGATAAAGAAACACGATCTGTCTATATGCTGCCTACAAGAGACACACCTTAGACTTAGAGACACAAACAAACTAAAACTCAAAGGATGGAAAAAAATATATCAAGCAAACAATAAGCAAAAAAGAAGAGGAGTAGCAATATTAATTTCTGTCAAAATAGACTTTAAACTTAAATCCACCACAAAGGATAAAGAAGGACACTATATAATGATAAAAGGGACAATTGATCAGGAAGATATAACCATATTAAATATTTATGCACCCAATGACAGGGCTGCAAGATACATAAATCAAATTTTGACAGAACTGAAAAGTGAGATAGATACATCCACAATTATAGTAGACTTCAACACACCACTTTCGGAGAAGGACAGGACATCCAGTAAGAAGCTCAATAGAGACACGGAAGACCTAATTACAACAATCAACCAACTTGACCTCATTGACTTATACAGAACTCTCCACCCAACTGCTGCAAAGTATACTTTTTTTTCTAGCGCACATGGAACATTCTCTAGAATAGACCACATATTAGGTCATAAAACAAACCTTTGCAGAATCCAAAACATTGAAATATTACAAAGCATCTTCTCAGACCACAAGGCAATAAAACTAGAAATCGATAACAGAAAAACTAAGGAAAAGAAATCAAATACTTGGAAAATGAACAATACCCTCCTGAAAAAAGACTGGGTTATAGAAGACATCAAGGAGGGAATAAGGAAATTCATAGAATGCAACGAGAATGAAAATACTTCCTATCAAAACCTCTGGGACACAGCAAAAGCAGTGCTCAGAGGCCAATTTATATCAATAAATGCACACATACAAAAAGAAGAAAGAGCCAAAATCAGAGAACTGTCCCTACAACTTGAACAAATAGAAAGTGAGCAACAAAAGAATCCATCAGGCACCAGAAGAAAACAAATAATAAAAATTAGAGCTGAACTAAATGAATTAAAAAATAGAGAACAGAAAAACAATTGAAAGAATTAACAAAGCCAAAAGCTGGTTCTTTGAAAAAATTAACAAAATTGATAAACCATTGGCTAGACTGACTAAAGAAATACAGGAAAGGAAACAAATAACCCGAATAAGAAACGAGAAGGGCCACATCACAGCAGACCCAACTGAAATTAAAGTAATCATATCAGATTATTACGAAAAATTGTACTCTAACAAATTTGAAAACCTAGAAGGAATGGATGAATTCCTGGAAAAACACTACCTACCTAAACTAACACAATCAGAAGTAGAACAACTAAATAGACCCATAACAAAAAAAGAGATTGAAACGGTAATCAAAAAACTCCCAACAAAAAAAGCCCTGGCCCAGACGGCTTTACTGCAGAGTTCTACCAAACTTTCAGAGAAGAGTTAACACCACTACTACTAAAGGTATTTCAAAGCATAGAAAATGACGGAATACTACCCAACTCATTCTATGAAGCCACCATCTCCCTGATACCAAAACCAGGTAAAGACATCACAAAAAAAGAAAATTATAGACCTATATCCCTCATGAACATAGATACAAAAATCCTCAACAAAATTCTAGCCAATAGAATTCAACAACATATCAAAAAAATAATTCCCCATGACCAAGTGGGATTTATACCAGGTTTTTTTTTTTTTTTTAATGCAAGGCTGGTTTAATATTAGAAAAACCATTAATGTAATCCACCATATAAATAGAACAAAAGACAAAAACCACATTGTCTTATCAATTGATGCAGAAAAGGCATTTGACAAAGTCCAACACCCATTTATGATAAAAACTCTCACCAAAATAGGAATTGAAGGAAAATTCCTCAGTATAATAAAGGGCATCTATGCAAAGCCAACAGCCAGCATCATTCTAAATGGAGAGAGCCTGAAAGCATTTCCCTTGAGAACGGAAACCAGACAAGGATGCCCTTTATCACCGCTCTTATTCAACATTGTGCCAGAAGTCCTAGCCAGAGCAATTAGGCTAGACAAAGAAATAAAGCGCATCCGGATTGGCAAAGAGGAAGTAAAATTATCTCTATTTGCAGATGACATAATCTTATACACAGAAAACCCCAAGGAATCCTCCAGAAAACTACTGAAACTAATAGAAGAGTTTGGCAGAGTCTCAGGTTATAAGATAAACATACAAAAATCACTTGGATTCCTCTACATCAACAAAAAGAACATCGAAGAGGAAATAACCAAATCAATACCATTCACAGTAGCCCCCAAGAAGATAAAATACTTAGGAATAAATCTTACCAAGGATGTAAAGGCCTATACAAAGAAAACTACAAAGCTCTACTACAAGAAATTCAAAAGGACATAGTTAAGTGGAAAAACATACCTTGCTCATGGATAGGAAGACAACATAGTAAAAACGTCTATTCTACCAAAAGCCATCTATACATACAATGCACTTCCGATCCAAATTCCAATGTCATTTTTTAAAGTGATAGAGAAACAAATCACCAGCTTCATATGGAAGGGAAAGAAGCCTCGGATAAGCAAAGCATTACTGAAAAAGAAGAAGAAAGTGGGAGGCCTCACTCTACCTGATTTCAGAACCTATTATACAGCCACAGTAGTCAAAACAACCTGGTACTGGTACAACAACAGGCACATAGACCAATGGAACAGAATTGAGAACCCAGATATAAATCCATCCACATATGAGCAGCTGATATTTGACAAAGGCCCAGTATCAGTTAATTGGGGAAAAGATTGTCTTTTTAACAAATGGTGCTGGCACAACTGGATATCCATTTGCAAAAAAAATGAAACAGGACCCATACCTCACACCATGCACAAAAACTAACTCCAAGTGGATCAAAGACCTAAACATAAAGACTAAAACGATAAACATCATGGAAGAAAAAATAGGGACAACCCTAGGAGCCCTAATACAAGGCATAAACAGAATACAAAACATTACCAAAAATGATGAAGAGAAACCCGATAACTGGGAGCTCCTAAAAATCAAACACCTATGCTCATCTAAAGACTTCACCAAAAGAGTAAAAAGACCACCTACAGACTGGGAAAGAATTTTAAGCTCTGACCTCTCCGACCAGCGCCTGATCTCTAAAATCTATATGATTCTGTCAAAACTCAACCACAAAAAGACAAACAACCCAATCAAGAAGTGGGCAAAGGATATGAACACGCACTTCACTAAAGAAGATATTCGGGCAGCTAACAGATACATGAGAAAATGCTCTCGATCATTAGCCATTAGAGAAATGCAAATTAAAACTATGATGAGATTCCATCTCACTCCAACAAGACTGGCATTAATCCAAAAATCACAAAATAATAAATGTTGGAGAGGCTGCGGAGAGATTGGAACTCTTATACACTGCTGGTGGGAATGTAAAATGGTACAACCACTTTGGAAATCTATCTGGCGTTTTCTTAAACAGTTAGAAATAGAACTACCATACAACCCAGAAATCCCACTCCTCGGAATATACCCTAGACAAACAGGAGCCTTCACACAAACAGATATATGCACACCCATGTTTATTGCAGCTCTGTTTACAATAGCAAAAAGCTGGAAGCAACCAAGGTGTCCATCAACGGATGAATGGCTAAATAAATTGTGGTATATTCACACAATGGAATACTAGGCATTGATAAAGAACAGTGACGAATCTGTGAAACATTTCATAACATGGAGGAACCTGGAAGGCATTATGCTGAGCGAAATTAGAGGCAAAAGGACAAATATTGTATAAGACCACTATTATAAGATCTTGAGAAATAGTATAAACTGAGAAGAACACATACTTTTGTGGTTACAAGCGGGGGAGGGAGGGAGGGTGAGAGAAGGTTTTTTACTGATTAATTAGTAGATAAGAACTGCTTTAGGTGAAGGGAAGGACAATACTCAATACACGGAAGGTCAGCTCGACTGGACTGGACCAAAAACAAAGAAGTTTCCAGGATAAACTGAATGCTTCAAAGGTCAGCGGAGCAAGGGCGGGGGTTTGGGGACCATGGTTTAAGGGGACTTCTAAGTCAACTGGCAAAATAATTCTATTATGAAAACATTCTGCATCCCACTTTGAAATGTGGCATCTGGGGTCTTAAATGCTAACAAGCGGCCATCTAAGATGCATCAATTGGTCTCAACCCACCTGGATCAAAGGAGAATGAAGAACACCAAGGTCGCACGATAACTATGAGCCCAAGAGACACAAAGGGCCACATGAACCAGAGACCTACATCATCCTGAGACCAGAAGAACTAGTTGATGCCCGGCCACAATCGATGACTGCCCTGACAGGGAGCACAACAGAGAACCTCTGAGGGAGCAGGAGATCAGTGGGATGCAGACCCCAAATTCTCATAAAAAGACCATACTTAATGGTCTGACTGAGACTAGAAGAATCCCAGCAGTCAGGGTCCCCAAACCTTCTGTTGGCCAGGATAGAGAGAGTTGGAAGCCGGCAAAATTGTCACGAAAGGAGAGACTGGAAGGGCTGGCTTATTAGGGGGAGAGCAAGTGGGAGTACAGAGTAAGGTGTATATAAACTTATATGTGACAGTCTGACTTGATTTGTAAATGTTCACTTGAAGCTCAATAAAAGTTAATTAAAAAAAAAAAGAAAACAGAAATCCTCACAACTGAAATAAGCAACATCATGATAAACAGAGAAAAGACTGAAGTTGTCAAGGGTTTCATTTTACTTGGATCTACAACCAACGTCCATGAAAGCAGCGGTCAAGAAATCAAAAGACGCATTGCACTGGGCAAATCGGCTGCAAAAGATCTCTTTAAAGTGTTAAAAAGAAAAGACGTTTCTTTAAGAACTAAGGTGTGCCTGACCAAGTCATGGTCTTTTCAATTACTTCATATACATTGGAAAGCTGGACAATGAATAAGGAAGACCAAAGAAGAATCCATGCCTTTAAATTACGGTGTTGATGAAGAATATTGAACATACCATGGGCTGCCAGAAGAACAAACATATCTGTCTTGGAAGAAGTACAGCCAGAATGCTCATTAGAAGCAAAGATGGTAAGACCTCCTCTCACATACTTTGGACATGTTATCAGGAGGGACCAGTCCCTGGAGATGGACATCATGCTTGGCAGAGTACAGGGTCAGCGGAAAAGAGGAAGACCCTCAACAAGATGATTGACACAGTGGCTGCAACAATGGGTTCAAGCATAACAATGATTGTGAGGATGGCGCAGGACAGGGCAGTATTCAGTTCTGTTATATGTAGGGTCATTACGTGTTGGAACTCACTTGACAGCACCTACCAACAACAACAATAAAGAGTTCTTAGGCTTGACCTCAAAAGCTTGAAAAACAGAAAAAAAAAGAACTTCTTGACATTTGTTTATTCATTCATTGGAAATACAGCTGCAGAATGTGACTTATGCAAAAGCAAGACACTAATACAAGCACTAATTATACTTCTGATTAAATTCTGAAAATGTGGAATTAATTGTGTATATATTTACAGACACGTATGATTATGTACACACATGTGCACACATACATGTATACAAAGTTTCTTAAAGTACCTTCTATTCAGCATGGCATTATTTTCTCAATATCTATAATTACTGTGTCTCTTGTACTTATAGTTTTCAACTGCATCTTTCAAAATGGCCTGGCATTTCAAGCTAAGTTCTTTCAAGAGCCAACAGCATATTTATGTTAGGTATAAAGTTTATGGGGAAAATAGTATTCCAAGAAAAAAAAAAAAAACCTTTTACAACAATAAAATCAAAATGCATGGGGAAAAAAAGGGGAAAGCTGGCTTTCCTTACAGATTCATATTACCTAGACGAGTGTTGGAATTAAGAGATAAAATTTATATAGAACGTGCATTGTTTACCAGGCCCCTAGAGAGTTAGAGCTGACATAAAGTTTTAGCGGAGTGAACCATCTGTCCCTGCCATATGTATAGAAGTACAGTTTCTTCTCCAGATGTATTCCGTGCTCTGTCAATCCTGGTTGCATCTATTCCATTTCTAGGCAGCAATATTTAATAGAGTTTAACTATCTTATGCTATATTCCTCAAAAGAATATCTGAGAAATCAGTGTACACCCTATGTATCCATGACCTATTATAGGGCCCTACGTAGAAGAGCTGATCATGAACTGTTTTGCTTGGACTGAAGGACCACCACTCATCTGTCAGTTTGTTTTACTGTGGTGGCTTTCGTGTATCTATGATGCTGGAAGCTACGTCAAATACAAGCAAGATCACTGTTATACATTGAATTGTGTCCCCAAAAATGTGTGTCAACTTGGCTAGGCCATGATTCTTTGTACTGTGTGATTGTACACCATTTTATCATCTGATGTGATTTTCTTACATGTCTTAAATCCTACCTCTATGATGTTAATGAGGTGGGATTAAAGCAATTACGTTAATAATGCAGAACTCAATCTACAAGATTAGCTCATGTCTTAAATCAATCTCTTTTGAGATATAAAAGAGAGGAGCAAGCAGAGAGACAGGGGGACTCATACCACCAAGAAAGTGGGAGGATAGCATGTCCTTTGGACCCGGGGTCCCTGTGCTAAGAAGCTCCTTGACCGGGCAAAGACTGATGACAAGGACCTTCCCTCAGAGCTGACAAGAGAGAGAAATCCTTCCCCCAGAGCTGGCACCCTGAATTCAGACTTCTAACCTCCTAGACTGTGAGAGGGAAACCCTGGTGGTGTAGTGGTTAAGAGCTACAGCTGCTAACCAAGAGGTCTGCAATTCGAATCCAACAGGTGCTCCTTGGAAACCCTATGGAGCAGTTCTGCTCTGTCCTATAGAGTCGCTATGAGTTGGAACTGACTGGATGGCAACAGGTTTAGACTGTGAGAGAATAAATTTGTGTTTGTTAAAGCCATCTACTTGTGGTAGTTCTGTTATAGCAGCCCTAGATAACTAAGGCAGTCACCCATGGTGGATAGGTTTAAGCAGAGCTTCCAGACTAAGATAGACAAGAAAAAAAGGCCTGATGATCTACTTCCAAAAATTAGCTAATGAAAAACCTACGTATCACAAAAGAATGTGATCTGATATAGTGCTGAGAGAGGAACCCCCTATGTTGGAAGGCACTCAAAATATACAGTGGCTACAAAAGTGGATTCAAACTCAATGATCCTGCAAGTGGAGCAGGACCGACAACGTTTCATTCAATCATACATGGGGTCACCATGCGTCAGAGCCGAGTCATAGCAGCTAACGATTAACAATATTGAGGGAAGACGTTATAACCAAGTAAGCATAAAAATTTGCCAAATTCACAAGGGGAATGGGAAATTATCACCAGCTTTTAAAAATAATGTTTCGATATTGACAAACTTCTTATTCCACAGGTGAATCTGGCACAGGAAATAATAAGCTAGTACATACATCAGAATTACATGATTGAGGAAGATGAATATAAATGAACGAGGTTCTGCATATGGCAGGGACAGATTGTTCGCCCTACTAAAACATTGTCTGCTCAAATTCTCTAAGGGCCTGTTAAACAGTCTAGGTTCTATATAAATTAGATCTCTTAATTTCAATTAGGGCTAAGAAAAATGTGTTTACAAGAAAACCAAACCAAAGCAAGTTTTACTCTTTTTACCCCTGGATTTTGGTCACATGGCTGTAAGAAATATTTTCTAAATACTATTTTTCCCATAAATTTTATACTTAATGTAAATCTGTTGTGAGCTTTTAAAAGAACTTAGCTTGGAAATACAAGACCAGTTCAGCAGAGGCAGCCCAGAAATGTATGGCACAAGAGGCAGAATTTTAGGTAATTATGTTGTTCGTGGTGGTTGCCATGGAGTCAATTGACTCATGGCAATCCCCTTTAGTGCACAGTGGAACTACTCCATAGTGCTTTCAAGGCTGTGACCTTTTGGAAGCATATCACCAAGCCTGTCTTCTGAAGCACCTCTGAGTGGGCTCAAACCAACAACGTTTTGGCTGGTAGTTTTACCATTTATGCCGCCCCAGGGACTCCATGGTAATTATAACAAACAGGTGTTAAGAAAACAATTCCACACTGAATAGACAGCATTTAGTTAAAGAAACTTTGTGCGCATGCCTATGATAGAATTTAATACTGGAGTTCATTGTCTAATTTACAAATACTTCTACCAACAGTTGTAGTTCTCAGAAAATAGGGATAATAATAACTTCCTCAAGTTTTTTTACTGAAATTTAAATGAAAAATGTAAGTAGAACACTTAGTAGTTTAATACCTATCACGTGGTAGTATCTGTTATAAGAGAAATACTAAAATGAAAGCATAAAATCAGCATAATAACCATTCATCTCTGAGTGTTTGGATTACAGTTTCCTATGTTTTTAATACTTTTCTATAAAATGAATGTGTGCTAATGGTTAAGTTTGCAGCAGTCTGATACTAAAGAGATGTAATAGTAACCATATAATTTGAGGGAAGATTATAATGTCGGTTGGAGCCTTATCTATAAACTCTCAATGATTGTTTCTTTTTTGGGATCAGCCTTGACAGAATAGAATCCATTCACATGAAGAGTAGAAATAAGGAGTAAATAAAAGCTCTCAAAATTTTGCTAGCTAGAAGGGTTTCTGTTTTCTTCCATTCATCATCCTAAGTGATTAAGGCTGCAAAGAGAATAGTGATAGTATGAGTGGGAAAATGGATTATTTTTATGATGGTGGGGGAAAATGCATTTACATTAAGGAATATTCAGGCTGCTACTTTGAATACAGTACTATTTGCTACATATTATTGTTTGAATCATTCTCTCATTATTCTTATTTCTAAAAGAAATGGTAAAAGATCATTTTACTTTCTCATTTTCTGTTCAATTTTCCTTCCTTAGCCTTCCTCCCTTCTCATTTCCAACCACCCCATCACTGTTGACTAAAAAAAAAAAAAAAAAAGGAAGCCATACTTTGCTGTCATTGTCCCAGAAGGGAGTTCTTAGTTATCACAACTTCTTTTCTTTTCCTTTCACGGCTAGTTATTTAAAATTTCTATTGAAATCAGAAAGATTACTTTATTCCAGGATCTCCCCTAAGACAAAAACCCTGGTAACCATAGCAGCCTTGCCATCCAATCTCTTGAATCCACAGTAAAATGCCGCTCAATGTTTAGTACAGCCTCTCAAGGCAAACATTGCTGTGATGAGTGACAAACTGAAACAATAGGAGCTGCTCCTGTTGCCATGGCAATGGGCCTTTTCCATTTGAGCGGTTCTATCCCAGGATTGGATCCCAGATTCACATTCTAAAGCTTTGCAAAGGTATGCTGGTTTTAACTCCCCCTTTTTTTTTTACTCACCACCCAGGCTAACACTGCTGAGATGACTGACATGGAAAAACAATGGGGGCCACCCCTCATTGCCATAGTAACACAGGTTTCCAGTTTTTGCCTTCACAGAAAGTTAAAAGGGCTGTGTAGCAAATGTCTGCAACAGCAAAATCAAATGATAGTTAACAAGAAGAAATGAAATAAGTCCCTTGGAACTTCTGTGCTTACCTTTTGCGGGTAAGTATCAATGGGAGCTGTGATTCCTAAAAAAAAAAAAAATGCTCCACAATGCTTTAACCCTTTAGTGACCCAATTATTTTCTGCTTTGGATTTTTCGTTGATGCCATGTGTTTTCATTAATGGAAGCATGCTGAATCATATAGTACGTCTGAAATTTTGATAAGTAGTATGGATTTTTTTTTTTTTTTGTATCTCCCTCCCACATGCCTACCCTAAGTGTTTAGTGGTATACCCCCAAAGTCCTCACCAGGTCTATTGGTACATACATGTAACAAACAAAAATTTTCAAAATTTCTATTTTTCCTTCTAGAAATTCAGACACCTCATACAATACCCTGTAAAAACAGAAATTTGTGGCACACACCCATTTCTTGGGTTTCAGAGCCATAAAGGGCCCTGCCTTGTGGCAACAAGCACTGTCAGTGGTACAGCAACTTCTCAATAAACCACAGAGGCTGAAAAAGTTTGTGGTTGTTGTATGTACCACCGCCTGCATAATTAGTGCGTCACAAGTTAGATCATGAAGTATTGTAACCAAATAGGCTCTATCCTCTTGCAAAGAAATTTGCACAAAAATCAAAGTTCTTTGGAAAATAAAAGTTCTGAGTTTCTAAGTACTCATCTTTGGGAGTCTTTTGAAGGGAAAGACCCTGTTGAACAACTGAGGATAGATGTCTCAGTGGAACTGGCTGGCATATTTGTGACCAGTCATATACCCAGAACATTTCATTATAAATGGATAATCAAATATTGGACTTATGAAGTTATTATGAGCTGGTAGCCCATTGTTCTTATTTTAAGAAATTAAAATGAAAAACAGATTAAATAAAAGTACCCCACTTATAACGGATCATCTCAGGTCTTGGTCAATCAGTGAGCTATGAAGCTGCATTATAATTACCCCCATTCATTGGATAATAAAACGACCTACCTAAAGTTATGCAATTAGTGATGGAGGGCTGAGCTTTGAACTCAGCCAGCCTGATTCCACATTTTCTATCCTTTTTATTTTACCACCTTGCTTTAATCTGCACAACTTGTACACATGAAACACCTTGGAGAATTTAACTCAAAGTGGAACTTTGCTCCATATTAAATGAGTCTATGCTTCCAGATTCCAGAGACCACATACATATACACACACACACACACCCACATGTTTGGTACTGTGGTATGCTTTGTAGACATGAACATGGAGCAAATCACACTCCCATAGAACTAATGTACTGACTACGGATTGAGTTTCTAATCAAGTAGTAAGTGTGGAGTTAGTCATAGCTATAACTTATCCGATGATCTGTCAGATAGACAGATATGAAAATCACAGAGCTCCAAAATGAGGGGAAAACTAATGCAAATATGGTCTATGTCCTATGCAGAAGGTACATATGCATTGGTTACAGGAAGCCCAGTATACTACAAATTGTACACAGAGTTTTCACAAGACTTTGGTACAATATGCACTACTGAAAATAGGTAGGCCAAATTTTATTAATATGAATGGAATATTTTATAATCAATAGTATAGGGATTATAAATAGTGAGTTTGAATAAGGATTCTACACTCACTATGTGACGTTTGGCAAGTTATCCAACCTCTAAACATTAACTTAGCTCCTTGTAAAATGGGAATAATAATACTTAATCTGTAAAGTTGGTAGGAGGATAAAACACTAAACATACAAGCGTCCAATACCATGACTGACCCATAATGAGAGCCCACAATTAGATTGTTATTAGTTTACTGTCAGTTAGTTGCTGACTCACGGCAGCCTTATGTATAACAGACCTAAAAGTTGCCCAGTCCTGAGCCATCATCGTGATGGTTGGTATGCTTGAGTCCATTGTTACAGCTACTGTGTCAGCGTATCTCATCTCATGTTCCTTGGGCCTCTGCTTTACTAAACATGATATCCTGTTCTAGCGACTGGTCTTTCCTGATAACATGTCCAAAGTAAGCAAGACAAGACTTGCTCTCCTTGCTTCTAAGAAACATTCTGGTTAGTAACACTATAACTTGCTCCGATAGAAGTCAGAGGACAAGTAACAATGAATCTTTTGTTTCCTCTTCAGTAACAGAGAAAACCAATAGGAGCAACTTTCAGTAACATCACAACCAGGCAAACATGGTTTAAATGAAAATCTAAGGACTATTATTGTTGTATTCAACTTCATAAGTATAGTTTATTAAAAATAATAACAATCCATTTTTGCCTCCTAAACAAGATTATACCTTGCCTTGACAAAAAGCATGAAAGGCTATTTAGGAAGGGTGGAGGTTGAACTCTTTTGGCTTACTATTATTAGAGAGCTATTTATAGCTGATGATATGCGTATGGTCTTCAGATTTTATTTTTTAATATATGCTGGCAATGACTACTCCTTCACTCTGTTGCAAGTTGCAAAAAGCCCAAGAGCAAATATCATCAAATGAGTAGAGTAAGGCATGTGGAAATGAGACTTGATACTAATTAGGCAACTCTGAAGGAAATGGAAACCCTGCTGACGTAGTAGTTAACTGCTATGGCTGCTAACCAAGAGGTCAGCCATTCAAATCTGCCAGGTGCTCCTGGAAACTCTATGGTGCAGCTCTGCCTTGTCATATAGGGTCACTATGAGTCAGAGTTGACTCGATGGCAGTGGGTTTGGTTTGGTTTTGATTTTAGCTATTACTGGTATTAATGGAAACACTAGTGGCCCTGTGGTTAAGAGCTAGGGCTGTTAACCAAGAGGTCAGCAGTTTGAATACACCAGGTGTTCCTTGGATACCCTACCGGGAAGTTCTACTCGCTCGTATAGAGTCGCTGTGAGTCATAAAATCATCCGACTTTAAGCTAGCAACTTGGAAGTGGCTTACAGGTAGCAGGAGAGGGAATTAACATTTCGCCCTAACTGGAAAAATTTCTCCATGTGACGTTCCTACCTATCTCTTTTTTCCCAACCTTATCAGCTGCTATGTTCCTGAATATACCCTGGTTTCCTTGCTATTCTTCAAAAGTACTCAACATTTCCTGCCTTTATCCCCTTGTTTAATACGTTCTTCCATCACCAAGAATGCCGATGCTCCTAAGGAAAAAAAAAGGAATATTGTTATAATTTTACTTTAATGCCAATGTCAAAAGAAGCTTCTTTATGAAATATTTCTGTTATCTCCCATTTAATTGTGAGCTCACCTTATCTTTCTTCAATCCCTTCACAAAGAACACTGGCGTCCCATCATAAACTGAATTGCACAGAAAGAGAGAGAATTGAGAGAAAGCTAGAAAGAGAAGCAGAAGAAAAACCAAGTATGTAAATTGTGCAGGTGAAATCTGCCCATCACTTTAGTGAGGAGTACATGGCCCAAGGTTAGATCAGTGTGGAGTATCTGCTTGCATCACTTAGCTTGGCCATCTTAAGCCAGTGTATTTAATTCTACTATTTAAGATATGTATATCTGTGTATATTATGTATATACTGACAGACATATGTATGCCTGTCAGTTTGTTGTACTGTGGGGGCTTGTGTGTTGCTGTGATGCTGGAAGCTATGCCACCGGTATTTAGATACCAGCAGGATCACCCATGGAGGACAGGTTTCAGCTGAGCTTCCAGACTAAGACAGACTAGGAAGAAGGACCCGGCAGTCTACTTCTGAAAAGCAAGAGCCAGTGAAAACCTTATGAATAGCAGCACAACATTGTCTGATATAGTGCTGGAAGATGAGCCCCCCAGGTGGGAAGGCACTCAAAAGATGACTGGGGAAGAGCTGCCTCCTCAAAGTAGAGTCGACCTTAATGACGTGGATGGAGTAAAGCTTTCGGGACCTTCATTTGCTGATGTGGCATGACTCAAAATGAGAAGAAACAGCTGCAAACATCCATTAATAATCAGAACCTGGAATGTACGAAGTATGAATCTAGGAAAATTGGAAATCAAAAATGAAATGGAATGCATAAACATTGATATCCTAGGCATTAGTGAGCTGAAATGGACTGATATTGGCCATTTTGAATCAGACAATCATATAGTCTACTATGCTGGGAATGACAACTCGAAGAGGAACGGTGTCGCATTCATCGTCCTAAAGAACGTTTCAAGATCTATTCTGAAGTACAACACTGTCAGTGATAGGATAACATCCATACACCTACAAGGAAGACCAGTTAATATGACTATTATTCAAATTTACATACCAACCACTAGGGCTAAAGATGAAGAAATAGATTTTTATCAGCTGCTGCAGTCTGAAATTGATCAAACATGCAATCAAGATGCATTGATAATTACTGGTGATTGGAATGGGAAAGTTGGAAATAAAGACAAAGAATCAGTAGTTGGAAAAAGTGGCCTTGGTGATAGAAACAATGCTGGAGATCGAACGATAGAATTTTGCAAGACCAATGACTTCTTCATTGCAAATGATTTCTTTCCTCAACATAAACAGTGACTATACACACGGACCTTGCCAGATGGAACACACAGAAATCAAATTGGCTACATCTGTGAAAAGAGACGATGGAAAAGCTCAATATCATCAGTCAGAACAAGACCAGGGGCCGACTGTGGAACAGACCATGAATAGCTCATATGCAAGTTCAAGCTGAAACTGAAGAAAATCAGAGAAATTCCATGAGAGCCAAAATATGACCTTGAGTATATCCCACCTGAATTTAGAGACCATCTGAAGAACAGATTTGAAGCATTGAACACTTGTGACCGAAGACCAGACGAGTTGTGGAATGACATCAAGGACATCATCCATGAAGAAAGCAAGAGGTCACTGAAAAGACAGGAAAGAAAGAAAAGACCTAGATGGTTGTCAGAGTAGACTCTGAAACTTGCTCTTAAGCATCGAGCAGCTAAAGAAAAAGGAAGAATTCATGAAGTAAAAGAACTGAACACAAGATTTCAAAGGGCCTCTCAAGAAGACAAAGTGGAATATTAAAATGACATGTGCAAACAGCTGGAGATGGAAAACCAAAAGGGAAGAACACGCTCGGCGTTTCTCAAGCTGAAAGAACTGAAGAAAAAATTCAAGCCTCAAGTTGCAATGGTGAAAGATTCCATGGGGAAAATATTAAACGATGCAGGAAGCATCAAAAGAAGATGGAAGGAATACACAGAGTCATTATATCAAAGAGAGTTAGTCGATATTCAACCATTTCAAGAGGTGGCATATGATCAGGAACCGATGGTACTGAAGGAAGAAGTCCAAGCTGCTCTGAAGGCATTGGTGAAAAACAAGGCTCCAGGAATTGATGGAATATCAATTGAGATGTTTCAACAAACAGATGCAGTGCTGGAGGTGCTCACTGGTCTATGCCAAGAAACATGGAAGACAGTTTCCTGGCCAACTGACTGAAAGAGATCCATATTTATGCCTATTCCCAATAAAGGTGATCCAACCAAATGTGGAAATTATGGAACAATATCATTAATATCACACACAAGCAAAATTCTGCTGAAGATCATTCAAAAACTGCTGCAGCAGTATATCAACAGGGAACTGCCAGAAATTCAGGCTGGCTTCAGAAGAGAACGTGGAACCAGGGGTATCATCGCTCATGTCAGATGGATCCTGGCTGAAAGCAGAGAATACCAGAAGGTTGTTTACCTGTGTTTTATTGACTATGCAAAGGCATTCGACTGTGTGGATCATAATAAACTATGGATAACATTGCAAAGAATGGGAATTCCAGAACACTTAATTGTGCTCATGAGGAACCTGTACATAGATCAAGAGGCAGTTGTTCAGACAGAACAAGGGGATACTGATTGGTTTAAAGTCAGGAAAGGTGTGTGTCAAGGTTGTATTCTTTCACCATGCCTATTTAATCTGTATGCTGAACAAATAATACAAGAAGCTGGACTATATGAAGAAGAAAGGGGCATCAGGATTGGAGGAAGACTCATTAAGAACCTGCGTTATGCAGATGATACAACCTTGCTTGCTGAAAGTGAAGAGGACTTGAAGCACTTACTAATGAAGATCAAAGACCACACCCTTCAGTATGGATTACACCTCAACATAAAGAAAACAAAAATCCTCACAGCTGGAGCAATGAGCAACATCATGATAAACGGAGAAAAGATTGAAGTTGTCAAGGATTTCATTTTACTTGGATCCACAATCAACAGCCATGGAAGCAGCTGTCAAGAAATCAAAAGACGCATTCCATTGGGCAAATCTGCTGCAAAGGACCTCTTCAAAGTGTTGAAGAGCAAAGATGTCACCCTGAAGACTAAGATGCGCCTGACCCAAGCCATGGTATTTTCAATCCCATCATATGTATGTGAAAGCTGGACAATGAATAAGGAAGAACGAAGAGGAGTTGACGCCTTTGAATTGTGGTGTTGGCAAAGAATGTTGAGTATACCACGGAGTGTCAAAAGAAAGAACAAATCTGTCTTGGAAGAAGTACAACCAGAATGCTCCTTAGAAGCAAGGATGGCGAGGCTGCGTCTTACATACTTTGAACATGTTGTCAGGAGTGATCAGTCCCTGGAGAAGGACATCATGCTTGGCAGAGTACAGGGTCAGCAGAAAAGAGGAAGACCTTCAATGAGGTGGATTGACACAGTGGCTGCAACAATGAGCTCAAGCATAACAATGATTGTAAGAATGGCACAAGACCGAGCAGTGTTTTGTTCTGTTGTGCATAGGATCACTGTGAGTCAGAACCGACTGGATGGCACCTAACAACACAACAACATATTTTTACTATGTTACCTTAGATGTTCAACCCCAAAAACAGTGATTTTGTTGTTGTTGTTCCCAATGCTGGCTGCCTTTTTAGGAGTAAATTTGACTCAGTGCTCTTTTAACTCTCACACTTAAAAGGGAGATAACAGAAATATTTCATAAAGAAGCTTCCTTTTGACATTGGCATTAAAGTAAAATTATAACAATATTCCTTTTTTTTTTCTTAGAAGGGTTGGCATTCTTGGTGATGGAAGAACGTATTAAACAAGGGGATAAAGGCAGGAAATGTTGAGTACTTTTGAAGAATAGCAAGGAAACCAGGGTATATTCAGGAACATAGCAGCTGATAAGGTTGGGTAAAAAGAGATAGGTAGGAACGTCACCTGGAGAAATTTTTCCAGTTAGGGAGAAATGTTAATTCCCTCTCCTGCTGCCTGTAAGCCACTTCCATTGGCATTGCTCAAAGTCCTCTGAGAAGATCTGATCCTTGAACAAAACATATTGACCTGAAAATACAGAAAGAAAACTGGAAAATCAAAGAGTAGATATTTAATTCAGTCATTACAAAATACCATCAGCTTCTTTAACTGGAAAATTGAATATTTCTAAACCTTCTTCACAATTGAAAATTATTTCTGTAATGCATTTTCTCTATTTCCAGTGATTTCTGAGCATTCATGATCCAAGAAATTAAAGAAAAATTTAAGTTTGATCAGTCACTTAGAGCCACATCATATCAAATGGAAATAATGTAACCTTCCCCTCTCCTGTTTTAAATTTGTGGTAAATATGTAAGTAACAGAACATTTGCCTTTTCGGCAATCTTCACACATCCAGTTCAGTGATATTAAATATGTTTGTCATGTTGTTCAACTGTCACCATTAACCAGTCCTGAGTTTTTTATCACCTTTAACAGAAGCTCAGAGTCCCTGAAGCATTGTGTCTTCTTTTTCTTTTTAGTTTCACTAATATTTAGTTTGGAAATGGAGTGTTTTGCGATGTATATGAAATGCTGCAGGGTGGGGATTCCAGAAGCTAGAGTGCTTTGGATATTGTAAGACGATCTTGGTTATCCTTACTGATAAATGATACAGGAACTCAACGGTTGCCTTCACAGGGATTTTTAGGAGTAAATTTGACTATACTTGATTTTCATCTCACCTGTTAACGTAGAACTGACTATGTGGAAGCTGAAACAACTCAATTTTTCAGGACACTCTTAGGTCTCCCATACAGATATTTTTGTTTGCTAAGAGATTTTTTAGAGTCCTTTCCTGTGGCTAAAGCCCTGAGCTGCTAACGGAAAGGTCAGTGATTCGAACCCACCAGCTGCTCTGCAGGAGAAAGGTGTTGTTGTTATTAGGTGCCAATGAGTTGCTTCTGACTCATAGCAACCCTATGTACAACAGAATGAAATAATGCCCGGTCCTTCACCATCCTCGCAATAGTTGTTATAGTTGAGCCCGTTGTTGCAGCCACTGTGTCAGTCCATCTCCTTGAGAGTCTTCCTGTTTTTCACTGACCTTTGACTTTACCAAGCATAATGTAAAGATTACAGCCTTGGAAACTCTGTGGTGGCAGTTCTAGTCTGTCTTATAGGTTTGCTATGAGTTGGAATCAACTCAGTGGCAATGGGTTTGGTTTGGGTTTTTTGTATCCCAATTACTGTTATTTAAATTCCTCCTCTGTTTTATGTTGGCTTTCTATACTTCAAAGCCAACTTGCTAGGGTTTTACCAATGTAACTGGGTTGAAAAAGTTACATAAAATAATGAAATGATTTTCTCCTGATGTATGGGAAAATAACTTCAACATATTAGGTAACTGATCTAAACTTTTCCACAGGCTCTTATTCCTCTGAGTGGTGGGAAAACATGTTATTGATCAGCAATACCTTTGCATCTTCCAGCTTAAAAAAGTATCTTTCATTTCTAAATAGACCCTCTCACTTAAATATTTGGTCAGGTTAGAAATTTACTTCCGTTCAGGGCTGCTTCATTTTCCCCCTTGTCCTTTCCAAAGACAGCATCTAGATGTAATTCAACATTTGTGATCTTCATTGGGAAACCCTGATGGCATAATAGTTAAGTGCTACAGCTGCTAACCAGGAGGTCAGCAGTTCAAATCCACTAGGTGCTCCTTGGAAACTCTATGGGGCAGTTCTACTCTGTCCTATAGGGTCACTATGAGTTGGAATCGACTTGACAGCAAGGGTTTTTTTTTTTTTTGATCTTCATTGTGTTTCACGGAGGAAGAGCTGTCTAGAGTTTCATTGGTCCTAGCATTGGTGTCCACTCAAGGGAGCCTGGTCTGGTATTTGTGTGTGGACTGGTGGTGTCTGTTACAATGCACTTAGTTTAGTCCAACAGAGCCAATCATATTCTCTTTTCAAAAAGTACTATGACGCGGCCCTTATTTATCATTCAGAAGCAGAAAGATAAATGGGTAGTTCTGCAGAGAAAAATAGAAATTGAGATAAAATAATTCCTATGTTCCATATACAATTTCACTCCTTAATCCAGTCCTTTTCTGTGGTCTTACCGCATGCTCACCCTTGGACAATGGAAAACATTTTGAGTCTTCATAATAAATGCCCGATTATATTTCCTTAAGCCTCCTCAAATTGATTTCTGTTATATTTAAAGAGTTTTAATTACCACATCTGTTGTAGAGAAAAGGCTGTCCAGCTCACTTAGAGTAAAATCAATGAGATTTATTGAAGCCCATAATCATTCAAACTACGGAATCGTGAAAACCTCAGGGTCTTCCAAAGGGAGAGGTACAAGTCAACCATAGCTACACTGTTGTATAAGGAACTACAAACAACATTCTGATTGGTTTACAGTGGTTGAGATCCCTCAAAGGCAGGACAAGGCAAAGCTCCCCCTTTAACATTATAGGCGATTTTAGTGAAACTAACATATGTTGATTGGCTAGAAGACATAAAATTACAAGATATGTATTCGAGGAAGGGGTTCCATGACTGGTCACAAACAAAGGCATGATGATGACATTATATTTACTGTCAGGAACAGGTTGTTAAACGTTATCTTGCCCAGAGCATAAGATTTCTTGGAGAGATTTTAACACAAAGAATTTTCAGTAAGGTTTGATTACTGATTCACCTTCTTAGTCTAACCACAGTGCCTTAGTAATAGGGTTGGTTCCTAAGCAACAGAGTTTGAATCTATGGGAAAGGTTACACACTGAGCTTTTAGCAATAGTTCAGCCATTTTATTTTAGGTCAGAAGCCTCTTTTGATTTTATAGCCCACATCACATCTACGGGTCGTATTTCTTTCATGGCCAAATTACCTCACCAAAAATGAAATGGAAACTTTGACCTTTATATTTGGATCCTATAAATGAACATCAAATAAAAATGGTTCTGAGATTTTAGAGGAAGGATAATTTCAATTTGCCTCCTCAGAAGTGTGACAACACAATCCTTGTAGAAGTAAATAGAATCTTCCTACTTTTGCACTAGTCTCCGTTTGCCGGTTTTGTATTATGATATTGAGTAATTCAACCAGTTGTTACTGCTGTAGCAGAAGAGAAAATCTATTCCTATTGACTGATAATAGGACATTTCCTCCCTGTCTCTTCTATTGTTATGTGTGTGAATATTTTACTTTAATGTGGGTATTTTTTAAAAGCAAAATTGTATTGCTATTTTTTTATTTTTAATGCAAGTCTTAGCAATATTTTCCTGCTGACTTGAAATATTAATGTTGACACCAGTTGGTTTTTCCTACATTCATCCATTTCCTTTTCTTTCAGTTAATGCACCTTAATTTTTATTTAGGGAACTGTTTCCCCTCCTTTCTTGCAGTTTTTTCGAGACTGCCAATTGAGGTACCCTAGCTTGCTCTGAGACAATCCTTCAGCTCCCATTCTCTAGATCCTGATGTAGTTCCTGCACTAATAGTTGTGTCAATTTTCATTCAAACCTTTGAATTACCCCATAGTCTATGCAAAATTTTCTTCTTCTTTTAATTAAGATTCTTTTGTTTGAAAACAAAGAATGCTAAGTGAAATAAATGTTTTCCAATTAAAAAAAAAAAAATCTGCCCATCTATGATCATGATTTAACTTTGAGGTGATAACCAGATATTTCGATTTGTCTTTATGCCATGGAAACCTTTCTGACTTATTTAATTAATACCCTACAGTTTAGTTCTTGCTTGTGCCACACGTTTTGATTCATTTTTAGAATTAAGAAAAGTATTTCTTGAAAGGCTTTTTTTGTTTCCCAACATGGTAGAATTAAATGAATAATGCTTATCTATTCTCAAATTTGGAAACCCTGGTGGCGTAGTGGTTAAGTGCTACAGCTGCTAACCAAAGGGTGGGCAGTTTGAATCCACCAGGTGCTCCTTGAAAACTCTACGGGGCAGTTCTACTCTGTCCTACAGGGTCGCTATGAGTCGGAATTGACTCAACAGCCCTGGGTTTGGTTTTGGTTTGTATTCTCAGATTGTAAATTCATTATCATGCTTTACCTCTTCTGATTAATTTTTGTCCATGTCCATGTCCAAGATCTTAAAAGGAGAAAGTACAATGAAATACTAAAATATGATGCAGTTTTATGATAATGTTTAAAGTATCTCTAGTATCATTACTTCAAATTTTTTAAAATACTAAAGAAATATCAATATGATTTTCTGATAAATGCTGTTTCATATAAAAAAGCTCTTTATCTAAAATTATTCAACTGAAACCATGTAGATTTATATTTATTTTCTTTCTGTCATATTGTACTAACTTTAGGCAATGTTACACTAGATTAAACATTTTTATGCTTAAAATCTTTTAAAAATTGGGACAATATTTAAACATACAGAAAGGAAGAAATACTTAATTTTTTGTGTGTACAGGTATCTGTGGAGGCTTTATGTGAGTGTGCAAGTATGTGGTTTTTTTTTTTTTTTTTAAATACCTGATGGATGAATGACTTCCTTGTGTAAACAGCTCCCCTGTGCTTACTCTGTACTTGTTCCTATTTGCATTCCTTAAGTCATCCGTTCAGGTGTGGCTTTGCAGGGTAAGTAGGATTTTTATACTATTTTAATTTCAGTGGATAATTTTGAACCTATCTATAAGTTAGCAGAATAGAGTAGTTAACCACTATGCATATATTGGAAACCCTGGTGGCATAGTGGTTAAGTGCTATGGCTGCTAACCAAAGGGTCAACAGTTCGAATCTGCCAGGCGCTCCTTGAAAACTCTATGGGGCAGTTCTACTCTGACCTATAGGGTCGCTATGTGTTGGAATCGACTCGACAGCATTGGGTTTGGCTTTTTTTTTTTTTGGTTATGCATTTATCATCAAACCCCAAGAACCATCAAGCAATGGCCAATTTTCCTCTATCCACTCCTTTGACAAGCTCCATTACTTTTGTAATATGCTGTAGCAAATCCTAGACACTATTTCATCTGTATATAGTTTAGTATATATTTCTTATAGTTAAGTAAGTCTTTACTTCTTTTAACCACAACACCATTACCACACCTAAAAACAAAATGGAGTTCCACTTCTGGTAATGAGGGA
This sequence comes from Elephas maximus indicus, assembly GCF_024166365.1. Classification (NCBI taxonomy): domain Eukaryota; kingdom Metazoa; phylum Chordata; class Mammalia; order Proboscidea; family Elephantidae; genus Elephas; species Elephas maximus. The sequence continues at coordinate 22,798,061 of NC_064838.1, forward strand.
ATAGCTTATATCAAACCTATCCTCCTGTTGAAATCTGAACAGGAGAAACTCTGGACAAAATATATTAAAACACACACACACACAATTGTTTTAAAGCATTAGGAAGGAATCAGAAGAATTAAAGAGAAAAGCAGGAAGAAATTAAACACTTGAAACCAAAGAGGCAAGCTAGGTTAGATCCACATTTAACCAGCCTTTCCCTGAGGGAACTCCCCAGCCTAAGTGGACACATTCAAGTTCGAGTGACAAATGCAGGCTTACTTGACTGCAGAGTGAGATATCAGAGTTTGGGGCTGCCAATTTTTTTTTTTTTTTTAAAGAGATTAGAAATTGAGGGGAAAATATCAGAAAGTAGTTAGGCACAAAATGGGAAGCCTACAACCTGTATATAGATTCTCCTAAAATTTTTATTTATTCCTAATACATGACTGCATAAAGTATGACTTCAAGGAACCCGGCAGAAAGCAATAGATGGGAGGCAAAACTGGGCAAAGATTTCATAAACTTTCATCTTTGAGAATCAGTTTCATATTGAAGTTCTGTCAAGTGGCTTTCTGTATAAAACTTAGATGGATACACTTTAGGAGTAAAGACTATAGTAAGGGTAAGCCCAAGGACCAGGTGCTAAACCAAATAGTTCTGTCCTGACAAAGCCTAAAACAAAGTCTCAACAGGATTAAAGCATTGTTAGGTGCCGTCTAGTTGGATCTGACTCATGGTGACACTCTGTACAACAGAATAAAACATGTACCATCTTCACAATTGTTGGTATGTTCAAGTCCACCGTTGAGGCTATTGTGTCAGTCCCTCTCATTGAGGTTCTCTCTCATTTTTGCTGACCTTCTACTTTACCAAACGTGATGTCTTTTTCCAGAAATTAGTTTCTCCTAATGACATGCCCAAGTAAGTGAGCTGAAGTGTCACCATCCTCACTTCTAAGGGACATTCTGGTTGTACTTCTTCTCCTAAGACTAGTTTGTTTGTTTTTTTGGCAGTCCACTGTATATTCAGTGTTCTTTACAAATGCCACAATACTAAGGCACCGATTCTTCTTCTGTCTGTCTTTTTAATTCTTCATCTTTTACATGCACGAGAGGCAATTGAAAAGTTGATGGCTTGGATCAGGTGCAACTTAGTTATCAAAGTGACATCTTTTCAAAGCTTTGAAGTCTTTTGTAGCAGATTTGCCCAATGTAATACATCATTTGATTTCTTCAACTTCAGTCTTTTCCTCTATTTATCATGATGTTGGATTAAATTGATCAACTAATAATATAAATAAGTTACAGAAAAAAAAAATTCTTCAGAGAAAGTTAACAAAATCCAGCAACTGTACAAAACTGAAACCATTTTCTAGTATGATAATATTAGAAATTACTGGAAATGTAAAACATTGGCAAGAGTCCCCCATGTTCAAGGAAATAAATATTCAGTAGAAGCAAACTCAAAGATGACTGAAATGTACAGGCAATTTATAATAGCTATTATTTTTTTATTATTATTAATATGTTATAATTTTTTTATATATAATTTATAGGAAAAGATGGACATATGGTTAAAAGGATGAGATTTTTAGGAGAGGAATAAAAAGTATTAAAAAAAATCAACTAGAAATCCTAGATTAAAAAATACAATGTTTGGAATTGATAAATTGTTATTGGCTGGGATAATGAGCAGTCTGAACATAGTCCCTGTGATCGTTAAGGATATGTGTCATCTTGGCTGGGCCATGATTTTTGGTGGTTTGACAGTAAAGATGTAGTTCGGTAGTTGTATAATGATGTAACCACTTCCATGATGAGATCTGATATAATGTGATCACCTCCATGCTGTGAGTAGCCCATCAGTTGAAAGGCAATTTCCTTTGGGGTGTGGCCTGCATCCAAAATAGGTGAACTTTTTGTCAAGGTTTGTGGACTTTTGCTTCATCTGGAGCCTGCAGCTGTCCACTGTTCATCAAGCCCCCAGTTCTTAGCACTTAAGCCAGCAGCTTACCTGCCATCTTGCCTGTCAATCTTGAGATTTATTGGTCTCCACAGCCTGCTGTCAGACCTACCAGTCTTGGGTTTGCCAGCCCCTGCAGCTATGTGAGTCAAGGGAAGCCTGACCCACAGACTTGGGACATTCCAGCCTCTACAACCATGTGAGCCATTTCCTTGATATCAATCTCTTTCTATATGTATTTATACATTTGACTGGTTTTGCTTCTCTAGAGAACCCAGCCTAAAAAGTCCCACAGAGAAGCAGTAAACTTGAAGAAGGGTAAATAGATAATTTCTATATATTTTAAAGTAGGGTTAATAGGTACACCTTGTGCTCATGAGGAATCTATACATAGATCAAGAGGCAGTCATTCAAACAGAACGAGTCAGGAAAAGTTGTGTCAGGGTTGTATCCTTTCACAATACCTATTCAATCTGTATGCTGAGCAAATAATCTGAGAAGCTGGACTATATGAAGAAGAATGGGGCTTTAGGATTGGAGGAAGGCTCATTAAGAACTTGCGTTATGCAGATGACACAATTTGCTTGCTGAAAGTAAAGAGGACTTGAAACACTTAATAATGAAGATAAAAGACCACAGCCTTTGGTATGGATTACAACTCAACATAAAACAAAAATCCTCACAACTGGATCAATTAGCAATATCATAATAAATGGAGAAAAGACTGAGGTTGTCAAGGATTTCATTTTACTTGGATCCACAATCAACACCCGTGGAAGTAGCAGTCAAGAAATCAAAAGATGCACTGCATTGGGCAAATCTGCTGCAAGAGATCTCTTTTAAGTGTTAAGAACCAAAGATGTCACTTTGAGGACTAAGGTGTGCCTGATCCAAGCCACGGTGTTTTCAATGGCCTGATATGCATGTGAAAGCTAGACAATGAATAAGAAAGACTGAAGAAGAATTGATGCCTTTGAGTTGTGGTGTTGGCAAAGAATATTGACTATACGATAGACTGCTAAAAGAACAAACCAATCTGTCTTGGAAGAAATACAATCAGAATGCTCCCTGGAAGCAAGCGTGGCCAAACTGTGTCTCACATACTTTGGACACGTTGTCAAGAGGGATCAGTCCCTAGAGAAGGACATCATGCTTGGTAAAGTACAGGGTCAGTGAAAAAGAGGAAGACCCTCAGGAAGATGGACTGACACAGTGGCTGCAACAATGGGCTCAAGCATAACAACAATTGCGAAGATGGTGCAGGACCGGGAAACATTTCATTTTGTTGTACAAAGGGTCACTGTGAGTCAGAACCAACTCCACAGCACCTGACAACAACAGCAACTCTCCCATTATGGACCATCTCATTTTCTGAAGTTTCATATTTAAGACAACAGTAAAAAAAAATCTACTATCCACTATTTTGCACATTATCCAGGAGCTGAGGTGAGAAGGGGGAGGAGGAGAGTGAGGTTTGTGAGAGAAAGCAAGGCTGCACTGGCCATCAGTGGTTCATATTACCTGGGTCAGGTGGAGGAGCCGGCTGGACTGTGACAAACACCACCAGGTGGGTGGGTGGTACACAGGAGGCGGGGAGACTGGGCCATGAGGAGGCAGTAGGAGCTGGGACCTCAGGAGTCTGGTGGGGGAGCTCAGAAGTCTCTTCCAAAGAGACCTCTCTGCCACCTCCACGGCCTCTGCCGGGCACAGGCGGATGGGCCTCACTTGCTCATAGGCCCAGGAGCCACCTGCGGCTGAGGCCTGTCTCTGGGGCCAGTGAACTGGGAACATGGAAAAGTGAGGCACGGGAGTCTGTGAGGAGGCCTGGATCACAGCCAGCCCCTGCTGCTCTGGAGGGGGCAGGCAACCCTTGACCACCACCACCCCACCACTCCCAATGGACAGGGGGCTCGGTGATGATGAGAAAGGTGTGGTAGGAAAGGGGGCTTGCTGCACCACAAGCATTCCAAGACATGCCAGAGCTGCCTGACAAGCAGTGAGCAGCTGCGGGGTGGGGGTGGGGGGACAGTGACACAGAAGACAGGGCTTAGCCCCAACTCTCGTGTAACACCAATTTTCACTAACAACCTTCTCTATGGAACCTAACCATGCTGACAACTGAGGAGTGGGTCTGTTATCTAAACTGGAGCACACAGAGGGGGAACCAAAAAAAAAAAAAAAAAGTAACAATATCAAGCATTCGAACAAAAGTAGAATTGGAGTCTTGGAAGGAGGATAGAGACAGAATGTGGCAGCAAATATACTTGAGGATAAAATGGCAGAAATATTTGTGTTTTAGATTAAAAAGATTAACCCACATATTTAAGAATATCAGGGAGCCCCCAAAAATAAAATAAAATAAAACCATCACTTTTTAATTCTATTTTTATTCAATTGGATAGCATTTAAGAAAAGATGGAGACTATACAATGCATGGAAGCTAGCAAGAGTAGAATTGTGAAAGTGGGAGCAAGAAGCAAAGTCATGTTAGGTGAACAGTAACACATAGTCTACTCTCAAGAGCCATTGGTGGAGAGGTGGAGCCAAGATGACGGAATAGACAGACACTTCTGCCGAGCCCTCTTTACAAGAAAGACCTGAAAAAACAAATGAAACGAGTATATTTATGATAAGCTAGGAGCTCTGAACATCAAAGGGCAAACTTAGAAAACAAACTGAGGGGCAGCGGGAGGAAGAGACGGTTCAGAAGTGGAGAGGATTACTGGACCTGAATCGCGGGGAGCCCTCAGGCACCATTCCCAGGAGTGGCAGTGGTAGGCAGGTACCAGCATTCAGCTGCAGTTTCCTCAGGGGAGAAGCAGCCAGCCACACAGCCTGCTTACACCTCTGGAACCAGAGAAGAATGGCACTTGGCAAAAGCTAAGTATTTGCGTGTACTTTACTGCGCTCCTCTGCTCCCAAGCCAACTTCAGTGGTGACATCCCTGGGCCTCAGATAGGTACTATTGAGTGCCTAGAGCCATTCTCCCGGCCTTGGAGAAGGAGTAAATTTGCAATTGGGGAAAACATAATTTGCCAGCTCCACTAAGCAGGGGAGCTCAGGACAGAAGCACCTCCTGTCTAGGCATAAATGGTCCATGGACTTTGAGTACCTTTCCACTCTCCAAGGACCTCTGTGGGCCTATTTCAGGTGAATATGCCCTTGTTGGCAGACTCCAACCATTTCAGCTGTGTGGCAGAGAGGTGGGTGTTTGATGTTTGACATTTCTTTGCTTACTAAATAGGGTCCTCACCTGCCTAAGGACTGGTGGCTCCACTCAGGTCACCCAGCCACTCACAACAGGGGGCCAAGGATAACTGGAACCTCCTAGGCCTTACAACCAAAAGCATTGGGTGCCCATGGTACATCTGCAGAACACAACCACCTACACGCTTTAGGGAAGAGGGACATGCTTTCCTCAGGGACACATGGGGGACAATTCTCAGCCCCCTGCCTTGTTCAGAGTGTGACCCCCTGCTGCAACCAGATACCGATACTTACACCAGTCACACCTGCTCCTCTAAGACTGTAGGACAGAGTCTGTACCACACACTTGATGATCAGCTACCTGTATATCTGAGCTGAATTCATACAAGAAAAGTGAATGGACTCCTAGACTGATATACCTGATAACAGCTCTAGACATCTGGAGACAGGACGTCAGAGCTCCAAAGGCAAAAATAATCAAGCTGACTCACTCAAGCAACCCATCTGGGCATATCAAAACAAAACAAAGCAAGAAGCTACGACACAGTAAGCAAACATAAAATAAACTAAAACAATAACTTATAGATGGGTTGGAGACAACAGTCAATATCGAGTCACATAAAGAAACAGACCATGATCACCTCAACAAGCTCTCAAAACAAAGAATCTTCTAGGTATCTTCTAGATGAAAGTGCCTTCCTGGAATTACCAGAGGCAGAATACAAAAGATTAATATACAGAACCCCTCAACACTTCGGGAAGGAAATGGGGCAATACGCAGAACAAGCCGAGGAACACACAGATAAAGCAACCGAAGAAATTAAAAAGATTATCCAGGAACATAATGAAAAATTTAATAAGCTGGAAAAATCCATAGACAGACAGCAATCAGAAATTCAGAAGACTAACAATAAAATTACAGAAGTAGACAACTCAACAGAAAGTCAGAGAAGTAGATTTGAGCAAGTGGAAGGCAGGATTTCTGAACTTGAAGATAAAGCACTTGGCACTAATATATTTAAAGAAAAATCAGATAAAAGAATTTAAAAAAATGAAGAAACCTTAAGAATCATGTAGGACTGTATCAAGAGAAATAACCTACAAGTGACTGAAGTACCTGAACAGGGAAGGATAACAAAATGCAGAGAGAATCGTTGAAGATTTGTTGGCAGAAAACTTCCCTAATATCATGAAAGATGAGAAGATATCTATCCAAGATGCTCATCGAACTCCACATAAGGTAGATGTTAAAGTCACCAAGACATATTATAACCAAACTTGCCAAAACCAAAGATAAAGAGAGAATTTTAAGAGCAGCTAGGGATAAACAAAAAGTCCCTATAAAGGAGAGCCAAAAAGAATAACTCTGACTACTGGGCAGAAACCATGCAGGCAAGAAGACTTATATAAAAAATTAAAGGAAAAAAAACTGCCAGGCAAGAATCATGTACCCCGCAAAACTGTCTCTCAAATATGAAGGTGAAATTAGGGCATTTCCAGATAAACAGAAGTTTAGGGAATTCATAAAAACCAAACAAAAACTGCAAGAAATACTAAAGGTTAGAAAACAAATAATATCAGGCATCAACCCAAGACTAGAACACTGGGCAGAGCGATCAGATGTCAACCCGGATAAGGAAATCACAAAAATAAATCAAGATTTAAAAAAAAGCTAAAAACAGGGTAACAGCGATGTTATTACGTAAAAGAAGACAACATTAGAACAATAAAGAGGGAGTAAGAAATGTGGTCAAAGATCTTCCATATGAAGAGGAAGATAAGGCGATACAAAGAAATAAAAGTTAGGTTTAAATATTGAAAAATAGTCGTAAATAATAAGGAAACCACAAAGGAGACAAACTATCCTATACATCAAAATAAGATACTAGAAAAAAATAGAGACTCAATAGAAACAAAATCAACAACAATGAATATGAGGAAAGGACAATATATAAAGATAATCTACTCAGCACATAAAATTAAGTGGGAAAAAGAAAACTATCAACAACACACAAAAAAGTACATCAAAATGACAGCACTAAATTCATACCTATCCATAATTACACTGAAAGCAAATGGGCTAAATGCACCAATAAAGAGAGAGAGAGTTGCAGAATGGATTAAAAAACACAATCCATCTATACGCTGCCTGCAAGAGACACACCTTAGGCTTAGAGACACAAACAAAGTAAAACTCAAAGGATGGAAAAGAATATATCAAGTAAACAGCAGAAGTGGCAATGTTAATTTCTGACAAAATAGATTTTAAAGTTAAACCCATCGTAAAGGATAAGGAAGGACAATATATAATGATTAAAGGGACAATATACCAAGAAGATATAACCCTATTAAATATTTATGCATCCAATGACAGGGCTGCAAGATACATAAAACAAACTCTATCGGCATTGACAAGTGAGATAGACAGCTCCATAATGATAGTAGGAGACTTCAACACACCACTTTTGGTGAAAGACAGGACATACAGAAAGAAGCTCATTAAAGACACTGAAGATCTAAATGCCACAATCAACCAATGTGAACTCATAGGCATATACAGAACACTCCACCCAACAGCAGTCAAGTATACTTTCTTTTCTAGTGCAGAATAGGCCACATATTAAGTCATAAAGCAAGCCTTAGCAGAACCAAAACACTGAAATACTACAAAGCATCTTCTCTGACCATAAGGCTGTAGGAGTGGAAAGCAATAACAGAAAAAGCAGGTAAAAGAAATCAAACACTTGGAAGCTGAACAATACCCTGCTCAAAAAGACTGGATTATAGATGACATTAAGGATGGAATGAAGGAATTCATAGAATCCAATGAGAATGAAAACACTTCCTATCAGAAGCTTTGGGGCACAGCAAAAGCGGTGCTGAAAGGTCAATTTATATCAATAAATGCACCCATCCAAAAAGAAGAAAGACCAAAATCAAAGAATTATCGCTACAACTTGAACAAATAGAAAGAGAGCAACAAAAGAAACCCTCAGGCACCAGAAGAAAACAAATAATAAAAATTAGAGCTGAACTAAATGAAATAGAAAACAGAAAAACAATTGAAAGAATTAACAAGACCAAAAGCTGGTTCTTTGAAAAAATCAACAAAATTGATAAACCATTGGCCAAACTGACAAAAGAAAAACAGGAGAGGGAGCACATAACCTGAATAAGAAATGAGATGGACGATATTACAACAGACCCAACTGAAATTCAAAGAATCATATCAGATTATTATGAAAAATTGTACTCTCACAAATTTGAAAACCTGGAAGAAATGGATGAATTCCTAGAAACACACTACCTACCTAAACTAACATAAACAGAGGTAGAACAACTAAATGGACCCATAACAAAAGAAGAAATTGAAAAGTTAATCAAAAAACTCCCAACAAAAAAGCCCTGGCCCGGATGGCTTCACTGGAGAGTTCTACTAAACTTTCAGAGAAGAGTTAACACCACTATTACTAAAGGTATTTCAGATCATAGAAATGGATGGAATACTCCCACACTCATTCTATGAAGCCAGCATATCCCTGATACCAAAACCAGGTAAAGACACCACCAAAAAAGAAAATTACAGAACTATATCCATCATGAACTTAGATGCAAAAATCCTTAACAAAATTCTAGCCAATAAAATTCAACAACATATCAAAAAAATAATTCACCATGACCAAGTGGGATTCATACCAGGTATCCAGGGATGGTTCAACATTAGAAAAATAATTAACGTAATGCATCATATAAATAAAATGAAAGAAAAGAATCACATGATTTTATCAATTGATGCAGAAAAGGCATTTGACAAAATTCAACACCCATTCATGAAAAAAACCCTCAGCAAAATAGGAATAGAAGGAAAATTCCTCAACATAATAAGGGCATTTATACAAAGCCAATAGCCAACACCATCCTAAATGGAGAGAGTCTGAAAGCTTTCCGCTTGAGATCGGGAACTAGACGAGTATGCCCTTTGTCACCACTCTTATTCAACATTGTGCTAGAGGTCCTAGCCAGAGCGGTTAGGCAAGACAAAGAAATAAATGATATCCAGATTTGCAAGGAAGAAGTAAAAGTATCTCTATTTGCAGATGATATGATTTTATATCAGAAAACCCTAAGGAATCCTCCAGAAAACTACTGAAACTACTAGAAGTTTCAGCAGAGTATCGGGATACAAGATAAACATACAAAAACCAGTTGGATTCCTCTACACCAACAAAAACAACATCAAAGAGGAAATCACCAAATCAATACCATTTACAGTAGCCCCTAAGAAGATAAAATACTTAGGAATAAATCTTACCAGAGACGTAAAAGACTTATACAAAGAAAACTACAAAACACTTCTGCAAGAAACCAAAAGAGACCTACATAAGTGGAAAAACATACCTTGCTCGTGGATAGGAAGACTTAACATTATAAAAATGTCTATTTCTACCAAAAGCGATCTATACATTTAATGCAATTCTGATCTAAATTCCAAGGGCATTCTTTAATGTGACGGGAAAAAAAATCACCAACTTCATATGGAAGGGAAAGAGGCCCCAGATAAAGTAAAGCATTATTGAAAGAGAACAAAGTGGGAGGTCTCACTCTGCCTGATTTTGGGTCCTACTATACGGCCGCAGTAGTCAAAACAACCTGGTACTTGTACAACAACAGATACATAGACCAATGGAAGAGAACTGAGAATCCAGATATAAATCCATCCACATATGAGCAGTTGATATTTGACAAAGGCCCCAAAACATTTAAATGGGGAAAAGACAGTCTTTTTAGCAAATGGTACTGGCATAACTGGATATCCATCTGCAAAAAGATGAAACAAGACCTATAACTCACTGTATACACAAAAATGAGGTCAAAATGGATAAATGACCTAAATATAAAATCTAAAACAATAAAGATCATGGAAGAAAAAATAGGGACAATGTTAGGAGCCCTAATACATGGCATAAACAGTGTACAAAACATTACTAATAATGCAGAAGAAAAACTGGATCACTGGGAGCTCCTAAAAATCAAACACGTATACTCATCCAAAGACTTCACCAAAAGAGTAAAAAGATTACCCACAGACTGTGAAAGAGTTTTAGTTATGACATTTCTGATCAGCACCTGATCTCTAGAATCTGCATGTTACTACAAAAACTCAACAACAGAAAGACAAATAGCCCAATTAAAAAATGGGCAAAGAGATATGAACAGACACTTTACTAAAGAAGACATTCAGGTAGCTAACAGATACATGAGGAAATGCTCACGATCATTAGCCATTATAGAAATGCAAATCAAAACTACAACAAGATTTCATCTCACTCCAATAAGGCTGGCATTAATCCAAAAAACAAAATAATGTTGGAGAGGCTGTGGAGAGACTGGACCACTTATACACTGCTGGTAGGAATGTAAAATGGTATACCAGTTTGGATATCAATTTGGGATTTCCTTAAAAAGCTAGACATAGAACAACCATAAGATCCAGCAATCCTACTCTTTGGAATATATCCTAGAGAGATAAGAGCCTTTACATGAACAGATATTTGCACACCCATGTTCATTGCAGCACCATTTACAACAGCAAAAAATGGAAGCAACCAAGGTGCCCATCAACGGATGAATGGATAAATGAGTTACGGTATTTTCACACAATGGAATACTATGCATCGAGAAAGAAGAGTCATGAATCTATGAAACATTTCATAACATGGAGGAATTTGGAAGGCATTATGCTGAGTGAAATCAGTCAGTTGCAAAAGGACAAATATTGTATAGGACCACTATTATAAGAACTCGAGAAATAGTTTAAACAGAGAAGAAAATATTCTTTGATGGCTACGAGAGGGGGAAGGGGGGGAGAATGGGAGAGGCGTATTCACTAATTAGATAGTAGATAAGAGCTACTATAGGTGACGGGAAAGACAACACACAATACAGGTGAGGTCAGCCACAACTGGACTAAACCAAAAGCAAAGAAGTTTCCTGAATAAACTGAATGCTCAAAGGCCAGCATAGCAGGGGCAGGGGTTTGGGGACCACGGTTTCAGAGGACATCTACGTCAATTGGCATAATAAAATTTATCAAGAATACATTCTGTATCCCACTTTGGAGAGTAGCATCTGGGGTCTTAAAAGCTAGCCAAGTGGCCATCTAAGATGCATCAATTGGTCTTGACCCACCTGGATCAAATAAGAATGAAGAACACCAAAGACACAAGGTAATTACCAGCCCAAGAAACAGAAAGGGCCACATAAACCAGAGACTACATCAGTCTGAGACCAGAAGAGCTAGATGGTACCCTACTACAACAGATGATTGCCCTGACAGGGAACACGACAGAGAGCTCCTGAGGGAGCAGGAGAGCAGTGAGATTCAGACCCCAAATTCTTGTAAAAAGACCAGACTTAATGGTCTGACTGAGACTAGAAGGACCCCAGTGGTCATGGCCCCCAGACCTTCTGTTGGTCCAGGACAGGAACCATTCCCGAAGCCAACTTTTCAGACAGGGATTGGACTGGACAATGGATTGGAGAGGGATGCTGGTGAGGAGTGAGCTTCTTGGATCAGGTGGACACTTGAGACTATGTTGGCATTTCCTGCCTGGAGGGGAGATGAGAGGGTAGAGGGGGTTAGAAGCTGGTGAAATGGACACAAAAAGAGAGAGTGGAGGGAGGGCACGGGCTGTCTCATTAGGGGCTGACTTGATTTGTAAACTTTCACTTAAAGCACAATAAAAATTAAAAAAAAAAAAAATTGGTGAAGAGGAGGGGCAGCTGCAATGGAATGGATAAGGTATAGCCTCCTTATAAAATATCTTGAAATTAAGTTGCAGAAATTTAGACTTTCTTCTTCAGGCAGTGGGAGAAGCTGGGAGGTTCTTGAGGGAAATAAATATTACAAAAACAAAATTTAAGGCAATTGCCCTATTGGTATTACATTGACCGGATTGGGGAGTCGAGATATTGAAATCTAAGCCCTCAGTTTTGAGAAATGAAGAGAATTTCACTGTAGTTCACACTTAAAGTGATACGCCCAGGAGTACCCGTTGGTGTCCAGTCAATTCCCATTTATAGCAACCCTATAGGACAGAGTAGAACTGCCCTATAGGGTTTTCAGGGAGCACCCTTAGTACTTAACCACTACACCACCAGGGCTCCACACCCAGGAGTAGGAAGAATTTATTAATCACTACATACTACATTTAAAAAGCAAATACATTTACATATAATTGTATTTATAGCTTAATATCTATACATTAAAAAAACTTGTAGGTGATCAGTTTAATTTTGTTAGATTTAAACTTTGCATCTTTTACATGCATCATCTAAAGAAATGTGTTTATGTTTAAAGACAGGCTAAATGCACCTATTTACGTTCCTTCAGGTGCCTAACATTACTATGCCCATAGTAGGTATGCAATTAAAATTGATAAATTAGATGTTTTTCATTATAATTTGTAAATCTAACTGATTTTTAGTTTAAAATACAAAGCATACACACACATACAAAAATGAAAGCTTGTAAGTTATAAATAATTAGTTTGTACAAAACTTCACTTCCCTTTTTTAAGTTGAAAATTTCTCTGCTGAAACCATTTTTTTTTCTGTCATTGCCCCTGTTCAAGTCACCTAAGTTTGAATGCTACTAAATATGGCTCTTTTGAATCCTTTATCCAATCAACCATCGAGTCAGTCACAATGCAAGTTTTTTCTTTTCAGCTTATTTTTCTTCTTCAGAAACTCCTTTCCTTCCCCGAAATAAATTTACCTCCCCTTTGTAAACACAGATTTAGATGGCTAGGTGGATGGATGGGATTATGATGAGAAAATGGATAGGTCAATCTATTTTCTTTGCTATGCATTATTCTTTCATTTATTTATTTATTTAGTATCTCAGGTAACTTCAACATTTTTTCTGTACTTACTGCATGATCAGTTTTCCCTTGGCACTGAATAGCTTAATAAAAAAGGAAGAGTGTCTTCTTATCCTCAGAGAACTTAGATCTCCTTGAAGGAATAAGATTGATTTTTTTTTTTTTAACTTTTATTGAGCTTCAAGTGAACGTTTACAAATCAAGTCAGACTGTCACATATAAGTTTATATACATCTTACTCCATACTCCCACTTGCTCTCCCCCTAATGAGTCAGCCCTTCCAGTCTCTCCTTTCGTGACAATTTTGCCAGCTTCCAACTGTCTCTATCCTCCCATCCCCCCTCCAGACAGGAGATGCCAACGCAGTCTCAAAAGTCCACCTGATGTAATTAGCTCACTCTTCATCAGCATCTCTCTCCTACCCACTGTCCAGTCCCTCTCATGTCTGATGAGTTGTCTTCGGGAATGGTTCCTGTCCTGGGCCAACAGAAGGTTTGGGGACCATGACCGCCGGGATTCCTCTAGTCTCAGTCAGACCATTAAGTATGGTCTTTTTGTGAGAATTTGGGGTCTGCATCCCACTGATCTCCTGCTCCCTCAGGGGTTCTCTGTTGTGCTCCCTGTCAGGGCAGTCATCGGTTGTGGCCAGGCACCAACTAGTTCTTCTGGTCTCAGGATGATGTAGGTCTCTGGTTCATGTGGCCCTTTCTGTCTCTTGGGCTCTTAGTTATCGTGTGGCCTTGGTGTTCTTCATTCTCCTTTGATCCAGGTGGGTTGAGACCAATTGATGCATCTTAGATGGCCGCTTGTTAGCATTTAAGACCCCAGATGCCACATTTCAAAGTGGGATGCAGAATGTTTTCATAATAGAATTATTTTGCCAATTGACTTAGAAGTCCCCTTAAACCATGGTCCCCAAACCCCCGCCCTTGCTCCGCTGACCTTTGAAGCATTCAGTTTATCCCGGAAACTTCTTTGCTTTTGGTCCAGTCCAGTTGAGCTGACCTTCCATGTATTGAGTATTGTCCTTCCCTTCACCTAAAGCAGTTCTTATCTACTAATTAATCAGTAAAAAACCTTCTTCCACCCTTCCTCCATCCCCCCCTTGTAACCACAAAAGTATGTGTTCTTCTCAGTTTATACTATTTCTCAAGATCTTATAATAGTGGTCTTATACAATATTTGTCCTTTTGCCTCTAATTTCGCTCAGCATAATGCCTTCCAGGTTCCTCCATGTTATGAAATGTTTCACAGATTCGTCACTGTTCTTTATCAATGCCTAGTATTCCATTGTGTGAATATACCACAATTTATTTACCCATTCATCCGTTGATGGACACCTTGGTTGCTTCCAGCTTTTTGCTATTGTAAACAGAGCTGCAATAAACATGGGTGTGCATATATCTGTTTGTGTAAAGGCTCTTATTTCTCTAGGGTATATTCCGAGGAGTGAGATTTCTGGGTTGTATGGTAGTTCTATTTCTAACTGTTTAAGAAAACGCCAGATAGATTTCCAAAGTGGTTGTACCATTTTACATTCCCACCAGCAGTGTATAAGAGTTCCAATCTCTCTGCAGCCTCTCCAACATTTATTGTTTTGTGTTTTTTGGATTAATGCCAGCCTTGTTGGAGTGAGATGGAATCTTATTGTAGTTTTAATCTGCATTTCTCTAATGGCTAATGATCGAGAGCATTTTCTCATGTATCTGTTAGCTGTCCGAATATCTTCTTTAGTGAAGTGCGTGTTCATATCCTTTGCCCACTTCTTGATTGGGTTGTTTGTCTTTTTGTGGTTGAGTTTTGACAGAATCATGTAGATTTTAGAGATCAGGCGCTGGTCGGAGATGTCAGAGCTGAAAATTCTTTCCCAGTCTGTAGGTGGTCTTTTAACTTTTTTGGTGAAGTCTTTAGATGAGCATAGGTGTTTGATTTTTAGGAGCTCCCAGTTATCTGGTTTCTTTTTGTCATTTTTGGTAATGTTTTGTATTCTGTTTATGCCTTGTATTAGGGCTCCTAAAGTTGTCCCTATTTTTTCTTCCATGATCTTTATCGTTTTAGTCTTTATGTTGAAGGAATAAGATTTTTATGGCAGACTTTATGTATTCTTACCCAACAACTCCTCCTTTCTTTTCTGATGTCAGAATTCCAATTTTTTGAGGGACAACAATGTGTCCAGCATTTGGGAAGAACTCACGCTGGTCTGATCTAAATCCTGTCTCTGCTTTCCCTGTTTGCCCAGCATAATTTTCCCAATACAATTTATAGCCAAGTGAACCAGGCGATGTAAGAACTCTTCTGACAGGCTTCAAGCAAATCTTTTATTTCCTGATAAAAGGACAGATTCAGGGAAAAAATACTTTGTCTCTGTGCTTACTAATTTTAAATATAATAGTGATGCATAGAGCTTGTAACTATGAGAAAATAAGCCTAAGATCAAAAATCAAAACAAAACAAAGAAAAAGAAGACAATAAGCATAGAGTAGTAGAAAGAGCCTAAGTTATTGAGTACTCCTTAGAAGCAAGGATGGCAAGACTTCCTCTCGCTTACTTTGGACATGTTAGCAGGAGGGATCAATCCCTGGAGAAGGACATCATGCTTGGGAAAGTATAGGGTCAGCAAAAAAGATGAAGACCCTCAATGAGATGGCTTGACACAGTGGCTGCAACAGTGGGCTCAAACATAGCAATGGTAGTGAGTGAGGATGGCATGGCACAAGGCTGGGCAGTGTTTTGTAGATGACACCTAACAAGAACAAGTTATTGATAATTCATGAAACTTTTGAACTAGCCTTTAACTTTCAATTTCTGGACTTTCTATTAAGAAAACTAATTATGGTTATAGTTTAGGCCAGTGTTGGTTGAGCTTTCTGTTATGTGTTGCTAAAAAACAGCCCTAAAAATCCTACATATGTAAAACAGATGATTTCTTCTCTTAGCTGCTTTATAAATTCAGATTCGTTTCTATTTGTCAAGGCATGTCCTCTCTAGGCCTAAAATGAGAAGGGCTTTTTATTAAAAGGTAACCATAATAGTATAATCCATCCATATTTTATTTAAATTAATACAGGAATATCTCAATTGGAAGGATAGCTGTTTTAATAATAGAGCTATTGGCTATAAATTCATTCCATTTGTAATGGATATAGGCAAGACAGTGATTATTTTCTAGGAAAAAGTGTTGGTTATATCAGAGTAATTAAATATATCTGAATGTAACATTTTTCAAATGAATATCACTGAACATTTGTGTTACATAAAATGAGAAAATTGTTCTCTGATGTGAAATAACATGCAGTAATGCAAAAAAAAGTCAAGAAGAATACTATGGACATTGATAAACCAGAATAAAATGAAAGCTTTTTTCAAAAAATAAACACCTTGATATAAAAATTACAGTATGCTCTTAGAAAGAAGTCTACATGAATAAAAAGTGAATTGATTTGTGTGCAAGTGTTTGAAATAGAAGGAAGCATTTTCTTGGATAGATTTGTATTTGATCTTAATTTAGACTCATTTTGAAGGTGAGAATATGTGTATGTAAAATAAATTGTGATGTCAATGTTCAATTTATGCAGTTGAGAGACATGGATTAGCCCCAACTTTACTTCTCTCATCTAGATCTCTTGTGAGAGTTAAAAAAGAAAAAAAATCAGATGTTTGAATATTGAGGACTTAAGCCAACAGTTCCTTTTGATAGCATTCTCCAAAAGCACAATCTGGTCATGAAATATTTTTAAAAAGTCAACTTTATAAGTTACAAAAGTAAGTTAACTCTCTGGACTTTTTAGAGACATAGATAACATGCTTTATCATGAAGGGTAGAATTCTTCAAATTACATAGTATTTTTCAGGGTTGGTATTTAAACGTAAGCTGTTGGCTTATGTTGACTCATGGGACAATCTCACCTTATCCTGTTGGCTTTTATTTAAAGCAACACAAGAGATTTTCTGGTTGAATCTTGTTGGTTTTTATTGTTGTTGAATCTTGTTTTCATAGGTCTAAATCCCCCATTTAATCAAATTCACAGTGCTGGTGAGAAATATATGGTTTATTTTTTCCTCCTGTGTTTTTGTTTTTCTTCCCTGTTTAAGTGAAGGATTTGTGAACCTTATTAAAGAAGGATTTATCCATTTGCCTCTGCTTCATCCTACTAAATTACCTGTGTTACTTTGTGGTATGGAATTTGCTTAGTTGCTTTTGTACTTTTGATGCAAGTATCATATTTAAGATCATATAAAGTTATATTAAACAATTTGCTTGGTGTTGCATGGACTGAAATCCCCCTTCAAGGAACAAGAAATAAATGCAATTATTATCAGTATAAATTCTCTGCCAAGACATAGCAAAGAGTTCCTAAATATAAGCCAAAATACTCTGGACTCTTATCTGCCAAACTCTTGGTCCTGTGATGCATATTTCTACTGAATTAGATGTGGCTGATGCTCTAAAGGAAACCCTGGTGTTGTAGTGGTTAAGTGCTACAGCTGCTAACCAAGAGGTAGGGAGTTCAAGTCCAGGCACTCCTTGGAAACTCTATGTGGCAGTTCTACTCTGTCCTATAGGGTCGCTGAGTCGGAATCAACTCGACGACAGTGGGTTTGGTTTGGTTTGGATGCTCTAAATGGAAACCCTGGTGGTGTAGTGGTTAAGCCCTATGGCTGCTATCCAAAGGGTCAGCTGTTTGAATCCACCAGGAGCTCCTTGGAAACTCTGTGGGGCAGTTCTCCTCTGTCCTATATGGTCATTATGAGTTGGAATCAACTCGATGGCAACGAATTTGGGTTTTTTTTTTTTTTTGGTTTGATGCTCTAAATCAAGTAATTTTTCAGCAGATCTAATATCTAAATTTTTTTTTTTCCAAGAGTAAAGACTTATTTTCACTGATTTCTCTATATTCTTTTACTCAATCATTCCAATGATAATGATCTATATTTTGGGATCAAAGTTAAAGCTGAAAAGATAAGCCAAGAAAATAGAACAGGAACAGGACCTTTACCTGTTACTTCATTAACCCCATAGTCTACCCATTTAAGTTAAAGCTTAAATATTATTACCAAGATTGGGCCTAATTGTCCTTTTTTGCTAACTGTTGTTAAGCGCTGTGGAGTTGATTTTGACGCATAGCAACCCCATGTAGAACTTCCTCATAGGGTTTCCTAGCCTGTAATCTTTACTGGAGCAGATCATTGGGTCTTTCTCCTGCAGAGCTGCTGGGTGGGTTCAAACCTCCAACCTTTTGATTAACAGCTGAGCACTTAACCATTGAGCTACCAGGGTTCCTTTTTGCTGACTAGCAACCAGTTTATTTCTTTTATGGATTTGGATTTTTTTTAATTTTATTTTTGGTGAAAATACCCTCAGCAAAACCTGCTTTCATTCCACAGATTCTACACATAATGATCAGCAATGTTGGTTACATTCTTCACATTGTGTCAACATTCTTGTGATTTCTGTCACAGTTGCTTCACTTCCATTTAATCTCCCCGCTCCACAAACTTCAAAATAGCTCTTGATCCTTTGGTCTTATATAAATTTTTTTTTTTTTTTTTTTTTTAAAGAAAGGCAATCCTCAAGGTACTCTTTGGGCTAAACGGTTAATGATGTTAAAGGTGACTTCAAGGAATAGTTTGAATTCAAGGTTTGAAGAGCAACTCAAGGCCACAGTCTCTGGGGCTCCTACAGCCTCAATAGGTCCAGTAAGTCTGGATTCTTTAAGAATTTGAAGTTCTGTTTCACATTTCTCTTCCTTTTTATTAGGATTCATCTACTGTGCTCCTGATGAGGATGTTCAGTAACGGTAGCCGGGCACCATCTAGCCCTTCTGGTTTCAAGGTGGGGGAAGAAGGTAGTGGTTCAAGGAGACACTTAGTCCTATAGTCCAGTTTCTTCTCTAATTCTTGGGTTTTCTTCTTTCTCTTTTGTTCCAGACAAATAAAGACCAATACTTTTGTCTTAGATGGCCACTTGCAAGCTTTTAAGACCCCAAACACTACTCACCATGCTGGGAGGTAGAACATAAACTTTAAGAACTATATTATGCCAATTGACTGGATTGTCCAACAGGACCATGGCTCTAAACCCTCAATTCAAGAAAACTAATCCCATGAGGCGATTGGTCATGTCTAACTAGGATCTATACTTCCCCTCCTCCCCCTTCATGGCTTTTTGTCATAATCTGCACTTGTTAATTTATTTATCTCTTTAGGGCATGTTGTCTGTGTACTATAAAATACATTTCAGAAGGACAAGACTTTGTTTCTTTTGTTCTCTAATGCGCAGCTGGTACCTAGCACAATGCCTGGCACCTGATAAATACTTTGTTGAATGAGTGTACAAGTGGCTTAGGATAATCATGCCAAACACCAATCCCTGTCTGTGGTTCCAGGCCATATCCCAAAACCTTAAAGCTGGAGAGATCTTTAAGCTCATCAATCCAATTCCTAAGGAAGGAATTCTTTCCATTGTATATTTGACATGTTGTTTTATCTTTTTGCCCTTTGATGCAACGGAAATGAAAACACTACCCAACTGCTTTAAGAAAATCATCATGGGTCTCCCACTACCTCCAATTTTATCTCCCAGACTAAAGTACTAAAATTACATACTGCTCATTCTCTTTTGAATTGTCCAGTATAATTCTTGGGTGTTTCAATGCTTGGTTGTGAGAGGAATAGAGGCAAGAGTCCTTGCTTTCAGATGCATTACGTAGCTGGATTATGTTAATACAGATGACTAATGAAATCCACTATGTAACTAAGCCTTGATGGATCCAGATATAGAAAGTCTTAGAAAAAATCTTTAGCAGGGTCCTAGAATGGAGTAACACCAATTTTGAATGACTTCACAATGTTGTGTTTGCAGGTAATGGGAACTAATCAAGATACTATCAAAAAAGAGCTACAAAGGTTTTCCGTTTCCATCAAAATACCTAACTTCCCAATTCCTTTGGCTCTTGGGCAGGGTTTAGAAAAAGTACAACTTATTTATAAAAATGTAAATATCTATTTGTCCATAAAGTCCTCAGAGTAATTTGTAACTTGATAAAGCACTTATTAATCCAAATGACTCTCTTACTGTTAGAATTTTAGACAGAAGAAAAAGTGAAGAATTTAGGGAAGTTAATCAGGGACAAGTGTTAGAGGAATTACTTACTTTGAGATTCTTGAGGTAAACACGACTTAATAAGGTTAATTTACTTTTCCAGGAAGTGGTACAAGGGATTGGTTTAAAATCAGAGAAGGTACGCATCAGGGTTGTATCCTTTCACTGTGTTTATTCGATCTAATACTGAGCAAATAATCCAAGAAGCTGAGCTAAACGGCATCAGGATTGCAGGGAGACTACCATATTTTTATGCAAATAATGCACATCTTCTACTTTTGTTTGCCAACTGTGTCCTTCCCCCCTTCATGACGTATTTTTGTAAGCGGCTATGCCAATTGCCAATTTTCTCTACATGTTGCTGTAGAGAAAATGAGCGTAGCAAGCTTACAGAAGTATCTTGCGGGGGGGGGCGGTGTGGTTGGCAAACAAGCGTAGAAGAGGTGCGTTATTTGCGTAAAAATGCAGTAACTAACAGCATGAGATATACAGATGACAAAACTTTGCTTGCTAAAAGTGAAGAGGATTTGAAGCACTTACTGAAGAAGATCAAAGACCACAGCCTTCAGTATGAATTACACTTCAGCATAAAGAAAACAAAAATCCTCACAACTGGTCCAATGGGCAACATCATGATAAACGAAGAAACGATTGAAGTTGTCAAGGGTTTCATTTTACTTGGATCCACAATCAATGCCCATAAAAGTGGTAGTCAAGAAATCAAATGACATATTGCATTAGACAAATCTGCTGAAAAAGGTCTCTTCAAAGTGTTTAAAAGAAAAAAATCACTTTAAGGACTAAAGTGCACTTGACACAAGCCATGGTATATACAATTGCCTCATATGCATGCAATAGCCGGACAATAAATAAGAAATGCCAAAGAAGAATTGATGCCTTTGAATTATGGTGTTGGTGAAAAATATTGCATATGCCAAGGACTGCCAGTAGAACAATAAATCTGTCTTGGGAGAAATACAGCCAGAAATCTCCTTAGAAGCGAGGAAGGCAATACCTCATCTCACTTACTTTGGACATGTCATCAGGAGGGTCCAATCCGTGGAGAAGGACATCATGGTTGGTAAAGTAGAGGGTCAGTAAAAAAGAGGAAGACCCTCAATGAGATGGATTGACACAGTGGCTGCAACAATGGGCTCAAACACTGCAACGGTTGTGAGGTTGGTGCAGGACTGGGCAGTGTTTCATTCTGTTGTACGTAGGATAGCTAGGAGTTGGAACAGACTCGATAGCACCTAACAACAACAACAGTACACGGGGTAAATAGAATAATTAGCAAGGGAAGGGTGGCATGAACATCTTTTTTAAAAAGGTAACTGAAGACAGGAATTCATTTTGAAAATGCATCTACTTAAGATGACTATGGGAAGAGAGAAAATGAAAAAAACATCCTTAAAATAAGTTTATGAGAAAAAATTAATACCAAAAAGCCAGCAAAGATTATTCAGGTCAATGACAATTTCACACACCCCAGGGTGATGACTTCTAAACACAAGGTGCATGGAGGTCCATGGTGTAATATATAGTAGTATGCCCAAGAAGTTCTAAGGATAAAACATTGTATTTAGCAACCAAGCTGAATTACTTTGAGACAATGCCACTATTCAGTTGCGGAATCAAAATGCGTTTTGCAAGAAATTAAAGAGGTAAAGGTCCTCTACCCTGGTGTCGATAAAACTACTTATTGTTGGATTCACGTGCCAAAGATTCTAACTCAGCAGGTCTGTGTGTTGGGAGAAGGGGGGAGGAAAGAATTAGAGGGTTGAGAAAATGCTAAACATTTAAAAAATAATATCAACAGTGATATTGACCTGTAACCAGGAACAAGACCTATTCTGTTACACAGTGATTGAGTAGTGAGAACGGAATACTAATTTATTGAGACTTATTAATTCAGTAGAAGAATGTAAGCTTGGTACTTCTTCCCTGAATTGGGCAATGTTGCTGGAGTGTTAGAACAGGACTTCAGGCCTGGGGAAGGGAAAGAAAGAATATGCAAGTGGTCTAGAGAGGTCAGTGATTGAAGCAAACATAACTTAGCAGCTACCTTGACCTGCATAGAAAGGTTCCTCCTGACAATGCGTTTCCTAATATACTTTTGGAGGCAGTGTTTCTTGAGTTTTAACTGCACCCACGAATCACCTGGGGGAGTTGGTCAACAAGCAGATTCTGATACAGTACATCTGAGGTGGGGCTTGAGACTATTTTTAATAAGCTCCAAGGTAATGCGTGTGCCACTGATGCTGATTGTAATTCAAGTAGCAATGTCTATATCAGAGCTTCTCAAAGTCTACAGTGCATCTAGATCATCTTGGTGTTTGTTAAAACAGATGTTGCTAGGTCCCAACGCTGGAGTTTCTGACTCGATAGATCTGCAGTGGATCCTGGACATCTGCATTTCTGACAGTTTTCTAGGTGATGCTGATACTGCTTGTACACGTGAGGACCACTTGTGGAGATTATCACGTTAAACCAGTTGCCATTAATTCGACTCCGACTCATGGACACCCCATGTGTGTCAGAGCAGAACTGTGCTCCATAAGGTTTTCAATGGCTGATTTTTCTGAAGGAGATTACCAGTCTTTTCTTTTGAGGTCCTTTGGGTGGACTCAAATGTCCAACCTTTCAGTTAGCAGCGGAGTGCGTTAACTGTTTGCACCACCCAGGGACTCCAATATCATATTAGGCTCTGTGTGTGTGTGTGTGTGTGTGTGTGTGTTTTGTCTTGACTCGGAGATTGGCAGTCTTCCTTTCTCCCCCCTTAGGTTACTTGGCCTCTGGTTACCACTGTTAGCTAGAGTAGATTCTTCTAGAGCTGTTTGCCCTAACTATATAAAACATTTGAGAATAACATCGACTACATACATATTAGTCATGCAAAGTCAAATTTGATCTGTAGGTAAATGGGGTTAATGGCTAATTCACTGCTTTCATCATATTTGTTTTCTGAATAAAACGATAACACAACACAAAAGCATTTTACTCTCTTCCCATAGAGAGACATTTAAAGATTTGCTATGCAATGTCTTCTACAAATGACCCCATTTTATCTTTTTAGTCTTTTCTTTTGTAACATTTTTCCCCACCATTTCCAGCTAAACTACTTTAGCTGCACACCCCCAAATAGATCATTTCTTCCTTTTTGACAGCACATCTCATTCTTCAACTCCAGTATTACTCCCACCATCTTTCCAGATCAAAATTATACATGCCCTTCAAAATCTCTCTCAATTCTTTCCTTTCTGGAAACCCTTAAACGTTTTCAGATGTACTTCATCTTTTTTTCTGAACTTTCTATATTTTATTGTATCTATCATTTGGAACTTTGTATATACAAATTTAAGATAATAGAATAAAGAGATTAGATACTAGAATTTTTCATTTTGCCCGTCATACACCCAAACCCAAATCCAACCCATTGCCTCGAGTTGACCCTATAGAACAGAGTAGAACTGCCCCACAGAGTTTCCAAGGCTGTAATCTTCCCTAGTGGCACAGCGGGTAAAGTGATGGACTGCTAACCAAAAGGTCAGTGGTTTTGGTTAGCAGCTGAGCCCTTAACCACTGTACCACCAGGGCTCCTCTCATCATATGTAGATCAGTGTATTATACTACTTACAAATGTGGGTTCAGGAATTAGACTATCTAGGTTCAAATTCTTCTCACTCAATTCTTTTCTGTGTTTGGGGCAGGCGCACAATGTCTCTAAACCATATGTTTATCTCTGAAATTGGAATGATAGGGCTTCTCAGAGCTTAAGTTATCTGTTTTATGTAAAGTGCCTATAACAATACATGCCTCAAAAAACAAACAAACAAACCCAAAACTGTTGCTGTTGAGTCGATTCCAACTCATAGTGACCCTACAGGACAGAGGGGAACTGCCCCATAGGGTTTCCAATTAGGTGCTGGTGGATTTGAAGTGCTGACCTTTTGGTTAGCAGCTAAGCTCTTAACCACATGCCTCATAGCACTCAATAAATGTTTAATCAACACATTGAATATATAACATGGAATTGTACACTAGGCAATTAGGTTGTTTAAAACTGGACAATGGAGTGTACATTAAAAACAATAAGGGTTTTGAAAACCAGCTTGGATAATTTGCAAAGTAAGGTGCCTGGTGACTACTGGCCCCATTATTAGAGTGACTATAATTTACAAACCTCTGATTGAGACATGAAGAATGTAGGCCAAACCATGTGCAGGTTTTTTGAACCAAGATGTCCTGGATAATCAAGGATATATGGACATGACACATATAGCATGAGCTCAGGTTTACTGGATTAATGAATTAGAAACTGTTGGAAGCATACCAAGAGATAGGCCTACCTAGGCAAACTAAACATATAGACTTGGTGATTTAAATACTCTAATGCAGTGCAAAATAGGAAAATGCTATGCTAAAGTTTGAGCAGGTTTGCATTGAGAAAGAGGACAGGAGGCCTGACATCTAGTAGCTGGCCTGGCACTACCAACTAAGCCTTGATGTTGCTACAAGTTGCCCTGATGCTCACAGCTAGGCCTTGATATTCTCATTTGCATGTAACAGTTGTACAGAATATTGACATCAGATAGATGATGGATCAAGATAAAAATAGGACCACTCCATAATCATATCTGAACACAGACAAAACATGAACACTATCCAGACCACACAGCACCAAATACCCGCTCTCCCATCTAGTATAAGTGACTACTGCTTTTTACCGGTTACGGCTTTAGCTTGACTCTAGTGTCCCCCTCTTCTGGATAAGATTTATTAAAATATCTGTCATAGAATTACCCCCACTTCCTGAGGATATCCAATCCAGAGCAAAGTCCTGTTTCCTTAAACCTCCCCAATCACTTAGGATAAGCCCAAATTCTTTAACAAGTCCTTTCTAACACCCTCATACTGGGTAGTCCATGATTTCCCGTGTAAGCATTCTTCTTTGTTACAATAATTCATAAACCCAACTTGTCCAAACACAGGTGTGTTCCTGATGGGCTTTGCCTGGAAGTCACTGGCGGCACATGTCTTTAGAGCAGTTTTGTGAAATGGTCATGGTGGTGGTGGTGATTGTCGTTGTTGGGTGTTGTCAAGTCAATTGGGACTCATAGTGACCCCAGTGGGTTTCCCTGGCTGTCATCTTTACTGAATCTAATCACCAGGTCTTTTTCACATGGAGCCACTGGGTAGGTTCAAACTGCCAACCTTTCATTAAGCAGCTAAGAGCTTAACTGTTTGTGGCACCAGGGCTCCTTGGTGGTGATTAATAATCTTCTTATAATTTTAATTGGTACCGTCTTCCTAGATAATATTGAAAGATAGTTGAGCATTTGCTTCGTCCAGGTGTTACTCACTTAAAACAGATTTGTTAAAGGCAAGACAGATTTATTCAAGAGTTAAAGTTAAATGTTGTGTGCTACCTCCCGGGATTATGAGTTTTACAGTTCACCTAGGAGATCTCTTTAAATAACAAATTCTTCTAGTGAACTTAAAGTGTGGTTGATTATCAGAAATTTAATTTAGGTGAAACTTTCCATGAACACATTGAAAGCATATGGCTGTAAGGGGAAATATTAGAAATTGTTGGTCTAGAGTGTAATTTGATTTGCCTTCATTTTTTAGTATCTAGGTACACTATTCTAAACTTCATTAAAGCCAGCCGGGAAAAAAGTTTGTTTGAAGAAAGGATGTTTCTTGAGGCCTCATGTGAAATATGAAAACACTTGTTTTTTTTTTTTAATTAACATTTTATCATTTGAGTAGAGAGGAAAATGTACCTCCTCTACACTTCCCAGAAAATAAAATGGTGCAGAATATTTTTAGTAATTCAATTTTCAAAGATAAACAGCTCCTGTTTTCTCCTCTCTCTTTTCCTGTTTTTCTCATTTCAGTGTTGGGTAACAATAAAACACTCTTCACAGCAGATACCTTGAATGAAACTGGCTTTGTTTCAAAAGCTCTATTAGTTCTTGTTTCTACAAAGATTTTATGGGAAATATATATTTTTAATATTGCTGAAAATGAATCATTGACTTGGAATAGTTCCCTTCCACTCTGTAGTCATTGTGTCTAAAAAAAAACAAAAAAATCACAGTAACCAGAAATAGTCACAAGGATCTCTTTTCTGCTGTTATGTACCAGTTGAAAGGTGAATTCTCATGGAATCTACACAACTTGGTCATCTGATTCTATAGAAACAACAGCTCCTGCATATTTTGAGAAAGACTGATGGAAAAGTCTAAGTTTTTAAAATTTTAATCGCAATTTTTATCTGCCTTTAATGTCACATGAATAAATAATACAGTTAATTTGAGTGAGCCTTTGAAATGTCCAAATGGAAATGGCAAAGTGAAACCTTAAGTTTTAGCTCTACTTGGGGTCAGCTAGGTCAATACTGTCCTCTGAGGAATGTGGCTGAAGGTTCTGGTGGCCTGAGGGACCAAACATCTGTGGTGGCAGGATAGAAACAGAATTGTTGTATGGTTGGAGTTGGTATCTAGGGTGCAAATACCAAGTGGGAAGTGTAACTTGGTTTGTGTACACAATTATTTGTGCATTGAAACTTCTCTATCATCGGGTCCCCATCTTTCTCCACATGAAGGACCCTAATTTACTCAAAGGTATAGGTCAGTTATGGTGGAACATCTGGATCATATCATTTCCATTTCCTTTTTTCATCTTAAGAAAACGATCATAATTTTCATCCTAGTTGTGAAGACCATAACTTCTTAAGCTGCTGTTGAGGGATGGATTCTCTGAATAAATGAGTTCATTGGTTTATAAAGTTCTTTTAATTCAGAATCCATTCTTCTAATAAAACCTCACTCAGAAGCTCAAAATATAAAATAGAAGATAAAAGAACTTTCTTTTTTTTTTTTAATTGATGTAGGAGAAGGAGGTATTCAACCCTTCCTGCTCCAATATCCATCTCATCCTTTTCTCCCTTCCCCACCTGGGTGGTCCATGAGACACTCTATGAAAGTCTAGGGTCTTCAGGAGCATGGTGATAAAACTTATGAGTATCCAGCTCCTCATTTAATCAGAGAGGAGATTCAGTTCTTAAAAAGAGTTTAGTTTTTTGAGAGTCAACAACCATTGAATGGATTACTCGTTGACCAGTTATTTTTTGTAATCATACTGTGTTTTAATATAATTATGTGACCATTAGAAGATATTTAGAGAAATACAGTACATGTTGTAGGAATTGGAAAGTATTGGGAAGCATCAGAAGAATAAGTAGAAAAAGGGAATTGTGAGGCATAATGATTTATGTCTTGATAATATCTTCTATTACCTTCTTTTTAATATTTATTTCTATAATTACTTATAAACCACACATAATCAGCTGCCCATGTCACAGCACCATCTCATTGAAGAGGCTTTGATCTTGGACCATAAGAGCAGGTTATAATCTTATAAAATAAAGCCGTTTTTTTTTTATGTCTCACCATACTACTATTAACATTTTTAATAAAAAATAATAAATTGGTTTTCGTTATTCTTCTCACCCCTCAGGGCTCAGGTTAAATTTTATTTTCTTAGAAAACCCTTCCAGCAGTTTCTGCCTGTCATTTTCTATGACGACACTTATTTATTTCCTATAAAGGAAATAATCCCAGTCTATACCTTTGGTATTTATTTCATTACTATTTATTTTTATCCACATCTGAACTGTAAAGTCCATCATGGCAGGTCGTGTGCCTTTCTTGTTCATTATTGTATCTCTAGAAATTAGCATATTTTTATCACATAAGCAGGTGCTCAATAAATTATTGAACTAATATGTGAATATATTATATGGATAGCTATACGGAGCCCTGGCGGCACAGCTGGTTAAGCGTTTGACTGCTAACCAAAAAGTCAGCAGTTCAAATCCACCAACCGTTCTTTGCAAACCCTATGGGGCAGTTCTGCTTTGTCCTGTAGGGTTGCTATAAGTCATTTTCGACTCAATGGCAATGGGTTATATCATATATAGAGTCGTGGAGGTGCAGAGATTAAGAGCTCAGCTGCTAACAAAAGGTCAGCAGTTCCAATCCACCAGTTGCTCCCTTGGGAACCCACCAGGTTCTACTCTGTCCTATAGGGTTGCTATAAGTCAGAATCAACTCGACAGCAATGGATATATCATATATATTTTAATATCAATTGCATAGAAATGCTTTCTAAAATGAATATCATACATACTTATACATACACATTCCCAAATTGATATTCAGCTCTGCAAAGTTAAAGTACTACATATTCCTACAACTGTTAATGGCAGTTGTTGGATGACGTCCTGATGTGCATTTGTGGTGCTTATATTCAGTTACAGAGTTCAATGAGCAAACTTCATGAGGAAACATTCTGTCATATGCTGCTCCGGAGTTGCAGTAAGAGAGTGCCAAATCTCTGCAGCTTTTTTTTTTTTTTTTTCAGTAACTTTGAATTTCCAAATTGTTCAGTGATCTCTATTTTAGGTTTCATTTTTGGCTTTCTCTCCAATTGCTGCAAAAGTATATGGCAGAATTACAAGGAAAGATTAGACAACGTAAATGGAATGTTTTACATTCCCTTGGGTACTGATAGCTTAGACAATAATAATGTACCCAAATTACTGAACTGTGTTAAATAAACATCTCAGAGTCTTCTAATCAATCAGTCAATTAATCAATTGACTATGTCTTTATTAAGTGCTGAAGTAGGCAGCACTGTGATACAGATGCATAAATATATAAGCAAAGGGTCCCTTCCTTTGGAAAATATAATATCTATTAATGATAAAAATGTTATCCTGGATTGCAAACTAAATTAAGCCAAACTGCATTAATTATACACGTAATTGAGGTAATTGAAGAAAGGAAGGGTCCTTATGAGCTGGAATAATTATGATTGATTTAATGGAGAAGTTGGGACTTTATCTTAGCTTTGAGGTATGGGTAGTATTTGGAGATGTGATGGCTTTTTCAGGAGATAGTGGAGTGGAAGGGAGTATGAAAAACTGTTCAAGAGTCAAAGGAGAAAGGATCCTTAAAAAGACTTAGTTGAATATGATAGAGCCAACCTACTGGGAAGTAGAGAGACATAAAGAGGTATATTTAGGTTGACAAAGGCCTATGGAACACTTTAGATGGCAGGTAGTTTCATGCACTATGTAATAGGGAAACATCATTTGTCTTTAAGTGACTCACATGGTGCACAATGTATTTTTAGAAAAATTAATCTGGCAGTGATATGCAGAATCAATTTTTAGAAACGGAGTGATAAAGGGGAAATAAAGATACGCTTTTAACCTCTGTTTCTGAAAAATTTCTAGTTTTTAAAACATATTTTCTTTAGTTATCCAAAATCTAGTTTCTGACTCAAGCAACACATGAATCACTCACAGCTTAAATGTGACAAGGTGTTTACTAAATGTATCCTGAGTTGCAGATGTATGATTTAGATACATGTTTGTTTATGAAGATGTATCCAGTTAAGCATCTCTTACCTACTGTTATTGAAACAAAACGCTTAGAGACATCTCTGTGATAGCTCCATGTAGATGAAATATATTCATTAGGTTTGTGATAATGAACTAAACCCAGAACAAATTCATATAGCGTGTATCTGTGATGGTAGGAAATGAAATGAGAAGATATTCATAATAGTATCTCAGTAGTGTTCAGATTGATCAGTAGATAGTGAGTGGGTGATTACCATTGATCTATTTCATATGCGCACACAACAGATGCTTTCTTTAAACACCTCCCAAAATGTGTATCATGCTGAAATCCACAATCAATAGTTTTAAAAAGACCGAAGACTTGAGATGGATGCCAGAGTTGAGAAAAAGTTGGCAGCATCTGGGGTGGTGTCAGGAGGAGAATCAGCATGTCGAAGGTGACAAAAATAGTTAAAACTTGCTCTTGGATTTAATTTCAGGATTTAAATGTAGTCTAAAAAACAAAGAAGCCACATTCGATTTAGCTATGTCAACAGCTAAAATGATTTCATTTCCAGAATTAACCAGTTGCTTACCTTCCTAGTTGGGCAAACCAGAAACCTAAAGTGTCATCCTTGACATGTTTTTTATTAACGTGGTTTTCATCCCATTCATTAGCAATGCTGTTGGCTTTACGCACTGCATAGCTCTGTAATCAATCTGCTTCTCATCCTCTCCATTTCCATTGCCTTTGTCCAAAAGAGTATCATTCTCTTTTCAGAATGTTTGTGAGTATGCAGCATGCATTCACACTGGCACTATTCCAATCTATTCCCTACATAGCATCCAACAGGATCTTTTCTGTACCCTTCCCCATCCCAGTTTTCACATTAAGATCTTTCCCTGACTTTTTCTTATTCTTAGGAGACAATCTGGAATTCTTAACAAAGGTCGAAGGCCAGACATGTTCTTATCGTTGGCTCTCCCCAACTCATTGCTCGATGCCCGCAGCCTGCATCCTGCCACGGAGCCAGTCCCTTTCCCATCATGGAGCTTGTGCACATCCTCTTCCTTATGTTTCTTTTTCTATTCAACTACTATTCATTCCTTGGACATCAGCTTTAAGATACTTCCAGAGGAAAGACTTTCCTGGCTGCTAGTTTAGATCATATGATATTTTTTGTTATCTGATGTCTTAGGATCATGTTCCTTTGATTCAGAGCTCTCAAGTCTTCTAAAATTATAAGCTCATTAGCTTATTTCTTTATTCAGTATCCACCTCCTTCACTAGATTTTATGCTTTATGAAAGCAGAGGCCAAGATTCTTTTCTATCGCCTTTTTTTTCCAAGCACCCAGCACAGTACCTGGCACTTAGTGGATACTGAATCTGCTTTTAGTTCCACATTTATGACTGTATTTCTTAGACCTATTGACAAGTCACTTAACATCATAGATTACATTTTCCCCACCTGTCAAATGGCTGATCACTAAGTCCCATTTCTGTTAAAATACACTCCTTTTGACAGTATCTATTCAAGCTAAATCTATGCAGTTTGACTCAGGAATTCCCCAAGACTCTGACTCAGGAATTCCACTCTTAGGTATAAACCCAACTGAACTGAATATACGTATCACGTAAAAGATATGCTCACAGCAGATTTATCATAATAGCTAAAATCAGGAGACAACCCAAATGTGCATGAAGACTAAAGCAAAACCAAGCCTGTTTCTGTCAACTCAGTTCTGACTCATCATGAGTGACCCATATGTCATAGAGTAGAACTATTCCATAGGGTCTTCTGGGCTGCAATCTTTATGGGAACAAATTGCCAGGCCTTTCTCCATGGCACTGCTGGGTGAATTCAAACCACCAATCTTTACATAGTATTTGAGGGCAAACCATTTGTGTCACCCAAGCACCACATGAAGAATGGAATGGATAAATAAATTGTGGTATATTCATGCAATGACACACTATCTACAATGAAAATAGGTAAAGTGCTGAAACATTACAACAAAATGGATAACTCCCACAAACATAACACTGAGCACGAGAAGACAGAAACAAAAGAGTACATACCCTGTGGTTACTGTTATAGAAATTTGAAGAATGGGGAAAACTAATTGATGGCAATAGAAGTCAAAAGAGCAATTAGAGTTTTAGGGGGCAAGTGTCTAGGAGGTGACAAGACAGGAGTTAGTGGGGTGCGGGTAAAATCCTATCCATTCGATTGGTAGTTACATGCGGATATTTACTCTAAAAAAATCAATTGAGTTGAACACTTACCTATTTGTCCATTTTCCTGTATTTATGTTATTATTTAATTAAAAAAGTTTACTGTATAAATTCTATGACTTGAGGTAAATTTAAGTCCTAATATAATGGGTAAATCCAGGGACATAGGCTTTGCTTGAGGTGTATCAGGATACTTATGAAGGTGTTTAAGTAATTTTGTCAAGAAGAGTATATGAGCCTTAAAGATTGATAAGCTATTTGAAAAAACAAACAAGTTAGGAAATATTCTGATAGAGTTGGTTATTTGAATGTTAAATCATTTTCATTTTGTTTTACTGTCTTTATTAAAAATGAAAATTTCTATTCTCAAGCTATTAACCTTTTTGCATTCTCCTAATGTTAGTAATGAGATAAATATTTTCATTTTTTTTTATAGCCTGACACTGGCTAAACTCTATAACAAAAAAATAAATTTTTTTTTATTTTATAGCTAACATTAAAAGAGCACTTACGTGTGTCAGGAACCCTGGTGGTGCAGTGGTTAAAGCTCTCAGCTGCTAACCGGAAAGTGAGTGATTCAAAGCTACGAGCCTCTCTGTGGCAGAAAGATGTGGCAGTCTGCTTCTGTAAAAATTACAGCCTTGGGAACTCTATGGGGCATATTTACTCTGTGACACAGGGTCCCTATGACTAGGAATCGACTGGACAGAAGTGGGTTCGGTTTGGTACTATGTGGTAGGAGCTGGGCTAAATACCTTATATACAATGTCTCATTTAATTTACCTAGCAACCTTTTATACTAGATGCTATTGTTTTCCTCAGTTTTAAAATGAGGGTGCTGAAGTTAAGTGTTTAAACAACTTGAGGAAGGTGACAGGTTTAGGAAGTGGAGAAGCAATAATTTTAACTGAAATTAAGGATTCTAACCTAACATCTTGACAGTTATTCTGCCACTGAATAAGACACTGAATAAACTTAATATTTATGGTTAATATAAGAATTTAACTGAAGAAAAAGTTTACATAATTAGAATTATTAAAGCCTCTCTAAAAAAAATTTTTTTTTTTTAATATTGCTGATATCTCTCTAATACTACTTGAGGAATACGCATTA
This sequence comes from Elephas maximus indicus, assembly GCF_024166365.1. Classification (NCBI taxonomy): domain Eukaryota; kingdom Metazoa; phylum Chordata; class Mammalia; order Proboscidea; family Elephantidae; genus Elephas; species Elephas maximus. The sequence continues at coordinate 22,830,962 of NC_064838.1, forward strand.
TAAGTGCTTATATAACTAGACCACTTATGAATTTTAAGAAATTAGATAGTAAGGATGGCGCTGGACCGGGCAGTGTTTTGTTCTGTTGCGCATAGGGTTGTTATAAGTCGGAACCGACTCAACGGCACCTAACAACAACAACAATTTTTCAATTTAGTTAGCTCAAGAAAGTTCGGTCAGAGTAGAATAGCTATATCTTATAAATTTCTTAAAGAATATGGATAAAGCTGTAAAATTATCCCAATATTTCTCTAGAAATGGAAGATAATGTGTCTCTGGCTGGTGCTACTACCCACCACTCCTCTGTCAGTTTGTCGTATTGCAGTGGCTCGTGTGTTGCTGTGCTACGGGAAGCTATGCCACCTGTATTTCAAATACTAACAGCGTCACCCATGGTGGAGAGGTTTCAGTGGACCTTTCAGACAAAGATAGAGTAGGAAGAAGGACCTGACATTCTGCTTCTAAAAGAATTGACCAGTGAAAGCCTTATGGATAGCAGTGGAACACTGCCTAATTTAGTGCTGGAAGATAAGCCTTTCAAGTTGGAAGGTGCTCAAAATACCACCAGGGAGAGCTGCCTCCAAAAAGTAGAGTTGACTTTAATGACATGAATGGAGTAAAGCTTTCAGGACCTTCATTTGCCGATGTGGCATGACTCAAAATGAGAAGAAATAGCTGCAAATATCCATTAATAATCAGAACATGGAATGTACAAAGTATATAAAAAAAAAACTAGGAAAATTGAAAGTCATCAAAAATGAAATGGAACACACAAAGATTGATATCCTAGGCATTTATGGGCTGAAATGGACTGCTATTGGCCATTTTGAATTGGAGAATGAAATGGTCTTTTATGCTGGGGATGACAAATTGAACAGGAATGGTGTCTCATTCATTGTCAAAAGAACATTTCAAAATCTATTCTGAAGTACAATGGTGGCAGTGATAAGATAATATCCGTATGCCTAAAAGGAAGACCAGCTAATATGACTATTATTCAAATTTAGGCACCAAACACCAATGACAAAGATGAAGAAACAGAAGTTTTTTTTTTTTTTTTTAAACCAATTTCTGCAGTTCAAAATTGATCAACATCAAGGTACCTTGATAATTTCTGGTGATTGGAATGCGAATATTGGAAACAAAGAAGAAGGAAAATATGGCCTTGGTGATAGAAACAATGCCAGAGATTGCATGATAAAATTTTGCAAAACCAATGACTTATTCATTATAAATATCTAAATACCTTTTGTCAACAACATAAATGGTGACTATATACATGGACCTCAACAGATGGAATACACAGGAATCAAATCGACTACATCTGCTGAAAGAGATGATGGAGAAACTTAATATCATCAGTCAGAACAAGACCAGGGGCTGACTGCTGAACAGAGCAACAAATGCTCATGTGAAAGTTCAAGTTGAAGCTAAAGAAAATTAAAACAAGTCCACAAGAGCCAAAGTACAACTTTGAGTATATCTCACCTGAATTTAGAGACCATCTCGAGAATAGCTTTGAAGCACTGAACACTAATAATCGAGAACCAGAGAAGTTGTAGAATGACAACAAGGACATCATACATGAAGAAAGCAAAAGATTATTGAAAAGACAGTAAAGAAAGAAAAGACCAAAATGAATGTCATAAGAGATTCTAAAACTTGCTCTTGAATACAGACTAGCTAAAGTGAATGAAAGAAATGATGAAGTAAATGAGCCGAACAGAAGATTTCCAAGAGCAGGTGGAAATGATAAATAAATTATTTTGATGAAATGTGCAAAGACCTGGAGTTAGAAAACCAAAAGGGAAGAACATGCTTAGCATTTCTCATGCTGAAAGAACTGAAGAAAAAATTCAAGGCTGAAGTTATAATTTTGAAGGATTCTGTGGTGGGCAACATGATGCAGGAACCATCAAAAGAAAATGGAATACCCAGAGTCACCGTACCCAAAATAATTGGTTGATATTCAGCCATTTCAGGAGGCAGCATATGATCAAGAACCAGTGGTACTGAAGGAAGAAGTCCAAGCTGCACTGAAGTCACTGGCAAAAAACAAGACTCTAGGAATTGACAGAATACCAACTGAGATGTTTCAACAAACAGATGCAACGCTGGAAGCATTCAGTTGTCTATGCCAAGAAATTTGTAAAGACAGCTACCTGGCCTACTGACTGGGATAGATGCATATTTGGGTCCATTCCAAAGAAAGGTGATCCAAAAGAATGCAGAAATTATTAAACACTATCATTAATATCACACCAAAGTAAAATTTTGCTGAAGATCATTCAGAAGTGGTTATAGCAGTACATCAGTAGGGAACTGCCAGACATTCAGGCCAGATTCAGAAGAGGATGTGGAATAAGGGACATCGTTATCGATGTCAAATGGATCTTGGCTGAAAGCAGAGAATTCCAGAAAGGTGTTTTATTGATTTTGCAAAGGTGTTAGACTGTGTGGATCATAACAAATTATGGATAATATTGTGAAGAATGTGAATCTAGAACACTTAATTGTGCTTATGAGAAACCTGTGCATAGACCACAAGACAGTCCTTCGAACAGAGCAATGGAATGCTGAGTGGTTTAAAATCAGGAAGGCTGTGCATCAAGGTTGTATCCTTTCACCCTACTTATTCAATCTGTATACTGAGCAAATAATCTCAGAAACCAGACTATATGAAGAAGAATGAGGAATCAGGGTTGGAAGAAATGCATTAACGATATATGCAGATGACGCAACCTTGCTTGCCGAAATCTAAGAGGATTTGAAGCATTTACTAATGAGATCAAAGACTGCTGCCTTCAGTATGGATTACACCTCAACATAAAACAAAATTCTTCAAAACTGTACCAATAAGCAACATCTTGATAAAGTGAGAAAACATTGAAGTTGTCAAGGATTTCAGTTTACTTGGATCCATAATCAATGCCCATGGAAAATCAAACAACACATCGCATTGGGCAAATGTGCTGCAAAAGACCTTTTTAAAGTGTTAAAAACAAAAGGTGTCACTTTGAGGACTAAGGCGCCTGACCCAAGCCTTGGTCTTTTCAATCACCTCATGTGCGTTTGAAAACTGAACAATGAATAAGGAAGACCAAAGAAGAATTGATGCCTTTAAATTACTGTGTTGGTGAAGAATATTGAATACACCATGGATTGCCAGGAGAATGAACAAATCTGTCTTGGCAGAAGTACAGCCTGAATGTTCCTTAAGTGAGGATGATGAGACTTTGTCTTACGTTCATTGAGCATGTTATCAGGAGGGATTGGTCCCTGGAAAAGGACATCATGCTTGGTAAAGTAGAGAGTCAGCAAAAAAAAAAAAAAAAGGAAGACCCTCTATAAGAATTGACACAGTGGCTGCAACAATGGGCTCAAACATAGCAATGATCGTGACGATGGTACAGGATTGGCAGTATTTCATTCTTTTGTATATTGGGTCTCTGAGTCGGAACTGACTTGATGGCACCTAACAACAACAGTGCTACTATATTTTATGAACAGAATAGGGAAATAAATCACAGTTAAATATTTCAATAATGGTTAAATAATTTACTATATTTTCATATTTCTATAGCCTGTTATACAATTAATAGCCTAGCTTTCATGGTACCTAGTTTATGTCTATATATTTCTCTCATCATAAAATTTTGGTGTAATCCTATCAAATCGCATTTATAAGGATATATTTAAAATATACTAAACACATAAAGTTAATATTCTTCAATAATTTTTATAACTAAAGCTATTTAAAATGTCCATGTAATCTACAAGTGATTTTTAAGTCTATGAGTAAAAATACACACTAGAGATAAAACTGTATGTGTTAGCAAAAAATTTGGCAGCACTAATGTTACAATCAATTGTATTTGTTATCCCAGAGAATGTTTTGAAATAAATGAAAATAATTTGAAAAGTTTTAAGAAATTGTTCAGAACTGCTTGTTTTTTAAACAGTATAAATTATTTATTATTAAGTGAAGACTGGCAATAGTTATGGCAAAATGATCAGTGTTGATATTAATGCAGAGGTAATCGTAGCTGGCTAATCAGCTGAAAGCTTCCTCCCATTAAACAGGGGATAATCATATGAGCTAAAGGAGTTACAGACATGTCCTACAGTCATTGAAAGCAATAAAAGTTAATGTGACTTTAAGAAACAAATCTTCCAATACTAATGTTCTCCAATTTTCTATTGATCTAAATCCAGAATTCCCCTTAGATTTAATGAGCAACCAGTAATCATGCTAAGAATCAACATATTTCCACCATTATCTCTAGGAAATGGACTAAGCCTCATTACTGTTCTTTTCTACAAACTTGTTCTTGGGTCCTAGGTTTTCCAGAGTCATCAAAATTCCCACAAATATACCTATATATCTGAGGGAATATACAAATATATACCTCCCTTCTGAAAAAAGTTATTTGATTATTACTCTCTTAGGCTTGGTTTTCTAGAGAAGCTAAACCAGTGAAGTGTATATACGTGTGTGTGTGTGTGTATGTAGAGACAGAGAGAGGTTTATCTCAAGGAAATGGCTCATGCTGTTGTGGAGGCTGGCAAGTCCCAAAGTCCATGGGTCAGGCATTAGCTGGAGGCTTCTCCTGACTCATATAGCTGCGGGGGCTGATGAACCCAGAATTAGAAGGTCAGACGGCAGGCTGCTGGCTCACAAGGCTTCAGATCTAGCTAATCCCAAAGTCAGCAGATCAGGCAATAGGCTACTGGCTCAAGTCTCAGGAACTGGAAGTCAGATGCTGATGAGGCAGAAATAGGATCCTAAACAAGCAAGCAAGCTTTGCCAGAGCACCCATAGATTAGACAGCTAGATGATAGCTAGCAAGATAGCTAGATAGCTAGATGATAGCTAGATAACTAGATAGGTAGGTAGGTAGATAGATGATAGATAGATAATAGATAGATGATAGATAGATGATAGGTAGATGATAGCTAGCTAGCTAGATGATAGATAGCTAGATAGATGATAGATGGATAGATAGATAGATAGAGCCAGAGATATAGAGATAGACATAGATATAGATGATATATAGATAGAGATATCTATTTATCTATCTATATGGTACAGGCCACACTCCCAGGAAACTCTCCTTACAACTGATTGAGTGATCATGTCAGATCACATCATGAAGGGATTACAATATATCACAAAATGAAGGATAATGTAGTTACTTTGACTATATAATATATTTGGAAGATAAGAACTTCTAATGCAATGACTTTATATTCATTTCATTATAGTAAATGTTTGGTGGTAGATGATCAAGAATAATGCTGCTCAAACTTTGACTTTGGCAGAACACTTCAATGCAATTTACTTTCCTGAAACTCATTACCCCTGGGATGGATAATATCTGCTGGATGATAAATAAATTCCAATGATCATGGGTTGAGTGAACAAAATAAATACTTTAAGGATGCATATTAAAGGGACATTGGGACAAGTATTTTCATACCTAAGGATGGAATGACTAATCATTAACCTGTCTTCACTTGAGACAGACAAAACAAAGGGGGTAGTGTATCCTGCCTTCTTTTTTTCTTGTAGATGTTTTGTCTGGAAATAACCACCATGTTATTTGAACCAACATCTACTCCCAACATTAAAACTTAAAAAAAATTCTCCTCATTTATTGATTTCATCTTGAGACTTTTCAGCAAGGAGGAAAGCCACAATATCTTTTCTTCTTTTGTTGACCTTCAGTAGAAGCCAATGCAGTAGTAGTGATGCAGAGATAAGGAAAGAAAGTAGAGACTGCCTATAGAGGCACCATTTTATGGGTATAGGTTATTGTTGTTAGCTGCCATTGAATTGGCCGACTTACGGCGACACCGAGCACAACGGAAAAGATACCTGGTCCTGCGCCATTCCATGACTGATTGGAGATGAGGCTGTTGTGATCCATAGGGTTTCCACTGGTTGATTTTTCAAAACAAATCTCCAGGCCTTTCTTTCTAGTCTTAGTCTGGAAGCTTCATAGCCACACTCAAGCCTCCACTGACAGACAGGTGGAGGCTGCACAGGAGGTGCGCTGGCCAAAAATCGAACCTAAGTCTCCTATATGGAAAGCAAGAATTCTACCACTGAACCACCCATGCCTCACTGAGTTTAGGTAAAATCAACTAAACAAACAAACAGGCTGACATCATTTGTGCAGAATAGAACTGCACTCCATAGGGTTTTCAGGATTGTAATCTTAGGGAAGCAGATTGTCAGATCTTTATTCTGTGAGGCCTCTGGGTGAGTTCAAACAGCCAGTCTTTCAATTAGTAGCAGAGCACTTACCCGATTGCACCACCACAGGACTTCTTTGAGTCTAGATTGAAAAAAAAACAACAACAATGGCAAACAAATCCGTTGCCATTGAGTCAATTCCAATTCATAGAACAGAGTAAAACTGCCCCACAGGGTTTCAAAGGTTCTAATCTTTGGGGAAGCAGGCTGCCACATCTTTCTCCCTCAGAGTGGCAGCCAAATGCTTTAACCATTGTGTCACCAGGGCTTCTTTGAGTCTAGATAAAACCCAAAATCAAACCTGTTGCTGCCGAGTCAATTCTGACTCATAGAGACCTTATAAGATAGAGTATAACTACTCCATTGGGTTTCCAAGGAGTGGCTGGTAGATTTGAACTGCCGACGTTTTGGTTGGCAGCCTAGCTCTTATCACTGTGCCACCAGTGCTCCTGGAGTCTAGATTTTTTTTTAGATAGTCCCTCCTTATTCATTGTATGAAGTCAGTCAGCTGGGGTCTGTTTGAATAGGAGAGTCTTGGCACTTATTATTCTTTCCTCCTGGAATATCTCCAACCCCTTGTGCCCATATCTGCATGAGTTGCTGATGTTCTTTTTCCCTGCCCAGGATTCTGGGACCTTTTTTAATGACTGCTAGTCAGTGGCTATAAGGAGGCCTGTTGGCACAGTGGTTAAGCATTCACCTGCTAACTGAAAGGTCAGCTGTTCAAACCCACCAGTGGCTCCACAGGAGAAAAGATCTGTTGATCTGTTCCCATAAAGATTACAGCCTAGCAAACCCTGTGGGCAGTTCTACTCTGTCATACAGGATCACTGAGTCAGAATTGACTTGAAGGCACACAACAGCAACAGAGGTGTGGCTGCCAAAGGCATCTACTCCCATCCTTGTTCATAGCATTATTCTTGGGCCAAACAAACAACAACAACAAAAAAAAACAAACCCATTGCCATCGAGTCGATTCTGACTCATAGCGGCCCTACAGTGACCCTATAGGACAGAGTAGAACTGCCCCATAGAGTTTCTAAGGAGCGCCTGGTAGATTTGAACTGCCAACTTTTTGGTTGGAAGCCATAGCACTTAACCAGTATACCACCAAGATTTCCTGTTCTCAGGCAATAGGAGCTAATTCACCAGAAGGTGCTTAGGACAGTTAAGGCCCCCAATTAACCCAGCCAACAATGCACTCCTTCCAGTTCCTTCAGCTTTTTCTTGACTGTTGACTTTTGTTCTTGCTATTTCCTGTGGCTGGGGTGATTTTCCCTTCTGCCTTCCTGGCAATGCTGATTCATACTTCAGATTTCCCCTTAAAAGTCACCCCCTGACAGATGCACTTTCCCTGACCACCCATGTCCTAACAGCTCCCCACCACATTGTTTTCTGTTAGAGCCTTCTGTTCATTGCCTTTGTGCCTTCATATCATTTACCACAATCTCTACTTGTGGGGATTCTTCTCGGGTTTACATGTTAGTTGCTTGTCTCTGGGCTGTGTCTATTGTGTTCACATTTGTATCAACAGCACCTAGATGAGTGCCAGACATGCAATAGGCACTGAGTAAATGAAATTGAATGAATGAGAGAAAACAGCCTTCATATGCCAGGCACAGATTACTATGGCTAAAGTAATATCTACTAGCTAAACATTCAAGGTGGTACGGTGGGTAAGAACTCAGCTGCCAACCAAAAGGCCTGCAGTTCAAATACACCAGCTGCTCCTTGGAAACCTATGGGGTAGTTCTACTGTGTCCTATAGGGTTGCCATCATTCAGAATTGACTCGACAGCAACGGATAAACATTCACTGAGCAGGGATGGCACAAGCAGTTTTCGATGTGCTGCTAACCTAAAAGTTGGCAGTTCAAACCCACCCAGTGACTCTGTAGAAGAAAAGCCTGGCAATCTGCTTCCGTAAAGATTACAGTAAGAAAAACCCCATGGAGCACAGTTCTACCCTGTAACAGTTGGTGTTGCCGTGAGTGGGAATCAACTGTATAGCAAACAATAAAACAAAAAACATCCGAGTAGTTGATTCAATACCCGCATAAGACAAATAACCTGCAGGCATGACTTTCGCCCACCTACTTTTGTAGAAGGATGGGGTCAGTTTCAACCATAAGAGACTAAAATTTAAGCAATGTTTATAGCTCATTTAGCAGCTCACTGCTAAATATTTTAAAAAATGAATTTTTTCTTTGGACTCAATTTTTCTTTGCATGTGTTGAAAAATAGTATATTGGGAGTAAGCCAGTAAAAGTAAAGGCAGCTCATAATATCACTGAGGTTTGTACTCTATGTTATTAGACATGCGGTTGTTAGTTGCTCATAAACATCATTCTTGGTCTACTCTGAGTAAGAACTTTTTTGGAGAATGCACCTTCTTCTGACACAGAGAATGATTTCATAAATAGACATGGGCTGTAATTTGCAATAACAATGAAATGTATTCAGAGGCTCAGTGGGGCTGGTGCTAATGAGAGAGGAAAAAACAAGTATAAACAAAAACCTTTGCATATAAATGATGTTTCAGACATTTAGTTTAATCATTTTGAGAGCATTCAATATATGGTACACTGGCGTCTAAGTTTTATTTTAGTTTGTTTTTTAAAACAATTCTAAACCTAAAGGACGTACTGAAGTCAGTACCATCAAGGTCACTTGGTGCACAGGACATAGAATGGGCCTGAATTAACCGCATGGATTCTATTCATAGAGCCCAGGAAGCCTATTGTCTGAATATTTGTCAGTACTTGGGGCCATAGCAGAGCTGTACACAGCTATAGAACCTGGGGCAGAGCCATGTGACCATTGGCAAGTCATGTGACCTGTGTCATGTCTGCCTCAGTGTCCTCTTCTGTGCAGCGGAAAATGGTACATACTTCACAAGGTTGTTGTGAAGATTTAATGATTTAATATAATAATGCAAAAAATAACTCTGAACAATAATGAGTGTTCCATAAGAAGCTATTATTATCACTATATGGTAACTATGATAAGTAGATAGCACCCATCTGTCAGTTTGTAGCACTGTGGTGGCTTGCTGGTTGCTGTCATGCCAGAAGCTACACTGCTGGTATTTCAAATACAGTATGGTTTCAGTACCATTTCCAGAGTAAGATAGACTAGGACAAAAGGCTAGGTGGTCAGCTTCCAAAAATTAGCCAATGGAAACTCAATGGATCACAACAGAATATTTTCTGATATAGTGCTAGAAGATTAGCCCCTTAGGTTGGAAGGCACTCAAAATACCAAATATCATGAAGATGGCCTAGGACTGGGCAAGGTTTTGTTCTGTTGTACATGGAGTCATCATGAGTTGAAGCCACCTTGCTGGCAACTAACAATAACAACATGATGAATAGATTGAAAAGTTATTTCCAAATTTGCAAAACTCTTTACCTTAAGACAGAATGGCTTTGGATGTTCATCTGGATAACAGCTTTCTTTCGCTTACGTTTTTCTTCTTTCCCAACCAATTGAATATGATTATTTCTCTTTAGCAAACATGATTTCAGATTTTTGGTCTCCGTTTTAGCCTGTGGTAAAGAATGGTTTTAAATGAGTGGGAAGAGTGAAGAATAATTGTTACATCCTTCTAGTATAAAACTATCAAGAACTTGGGATTTTTGTAATTAATCATGGAGCATCTCAGGAATATCAAAGAACAGGGTATGACCTGGAAGACAAATGTGAAGGTTCAAATAGCCTGCTGTGGATGGTATGTGATAATATCAGATGAAGTTTAGGGGAAGTATATTTAGAAAGTTCTAATTTTAGAGGTTATAAATCTTTGTAAAAAGTCCTTATTTCCCTGAGTCAGATTTAGTCTGCAATGTATCTTGACAACAACGGCATTAGATATGACCCCTATCTAATAATGTTACCCTAAAATCTGCTGGCCAACAATCTTTGTCCTCAATGGCATTATTCTGTGATCCTAAAGACCATAGCTACTGATCAAGGGGCTTCAGGCAGAGCAGAAAACATCTTAAAGTATTATCAGTTCTGTTCCCTCCATCTGGAGCTAGCCTAGAGGTTGATTATATTTGAATATTTTAGCATAACATTAAAATGGCACAAATGGTTTTGATTGGAAGCTTTAACATTATGGCAGCTGTTATATTAACTTCTTGCATTTCTCTCTTTTAGTTCTATTCTCCTCAGCTACAAAGACACAGAGTTGTTTAATTCTGCAGGTTGGAAAATGTCAGCACAATCATTGTTAATTTATTTTCTTTTCAAAAGCTTATTTTTTTAATTTTCTTTTGTCTTTGTTCTCATAACAGTATAGAGTATACCAAGGTCTTCCAACATATTATATCCTGGTCCTTACATCATCTCAGAATTGCTCACTAGAGCAAATTCATTTATTTATTTCATGACATTTACAGTAGGAACTTGTTACATTTATCCATTCCGTTTCTAAACAATTCTTATTAGCAGGGAATTCTTAAATTCTCTCCTCAAATTTTTGGAAACCTTTAGGACCTTCTCACAGTGCAGACCATTTTAAACATGAAAGTAAATTTACTTGAATCTCATAAAGAACAAATTCAACAATACATCTTCTGTTTTCAGGCATGAATGGAACCAGGTGTTGTAAGGATGTCATTGTTATCTGGTTTCTCGCTTTTTATTTTTCAGATCTGCTAAATCATTATCAGTCATGCAGTCATTAAAAATAGGCTTCCGTCCATCAAGCTCAGTACTGTTGAAAATGAGAACTTGCTGCTTTCTCGTCAGTTTGAACAATGGTCTTGGACCTGACTTATATTGCTCCAAACTCCCTACTGGTAGGTATTACTCCAATTGTTGAACTTCATTCTTTCAGATTGTTGTCTTTCCTCATTGAAGATGTAGGATTTTCAATGATTATCCAATAATTCTAGATTGTCTTTAAGTCCAGAACAAGACAGAAGCTGCATCAATAAATGGCCTGACAGGTAGTGAAGAGTACTATAATACTTCAAGAATACCATGTGGCGTTTGTACATTCTCAATATGCTCCTGGAGCACTGGTGGCACAGTGGTTAAGAGCTCAGCTGCTAACCAGAAGGTCAGCAGTTCAAATCCACCAGCCAATTCTTAGAAACCCTGTGGGGCAGTTCTACTCTGTCCTATAGGATCACTATGAGTCAGAATTGACCAGATAGCAATGGACTTGGTTTGTTTAATGTGTTTCTTTTTAATCACAGTCCTATATGTGTATAATTAATATGTCATAAGTATAATACTAATGACAATTACAAGCAATTTCTTGGTTATTAAACAACCAACTTGTTTGTTTCACCATGATGTATTCTATGAGAGTCAGAAGAGGCTTTGGATGTAGATTTCTGGGAGTAAAATTCCAGGTTTGCCATTTAATTTCTCTAAATACCTATTTTATCATCAGGAAAATGAACACAAAGGTTATTGGGAAAAAATTGCTAATGAATGAAAAGAACCAAAGTGTTGTGTGTTATTTTCGTGCTTAGATTTTATGTCATACTTCTGGATAAACATTCTTCTTTTTGAATACATGAATTCTTAATGATTTCCACTTTGTAACTGGAACAAATATCTAAGGTACTTATCTGTGTCAGGTCAAAAAGCTTTAATTTTGGAAGAATGTCAATGGTTGAACGATGTGCAACTTTTTCTATTGTTCGTTGTCTTCTGTGTTATCTATTAAACTTTTACAATTTTTTTTTGTGTGTGTTTTTTGGAGTGTTCTTCTATGTTGAAACATTGGAGTGTTCTATGTTGAAACATTGTGGCTGGTAAAGTGATAACACAACAGACCACGTGGTATTCTAAAAGTCCAAAAAAAAAAAAAAAAGATTTGATTTGAAACAAAATTGTCAACATCTACCCTAAAACAAAGATAAGAAGGTTGGCGGGGGGGACAGGGAAGCAAGAATAATGGAAATGGAACAACCAGAATGGAAATAACGAGAATGTTGACACAATGTGGGAAATGTAACCAATGTCACTGAACAATATGTGTAAAAATTGTTAAATGGGAATGTAATGGGCTGCGTAAACTTTCACCAAAAACTCAATAAAGTATTTTTTAAAAAATTCTAAAGGCCAAGAAGATTACCTTTTAGCAAAGATAGACTGTCCTAGTAATTAATCAGTAAAACCACACCCATTGCCATCAAGTCGATTCTGACTCATAGCAAACTTAAAGAACAGAGTAGAATTGTCTCAAAGAGTTTCTAAAGAGCAGCTGGTGGATTTGAACTGCCAACCTTTTGGTTAGCAGCTGAGCTCTTAACTACTTGGCCACCAGGTCTCCAAATTGGTCCATAGGCTCCCAAGTATTTTACAAAAATGTCAGGCATCTGAAATCCTACTTTCTGTAAGAGCCTGTCAAAAGTCAATGAAGAAAAAGAGGACATAAAAGCAGATGGTTGACTGACATTTATAATCTTAATGACTTTGACAGCTGAAAACTATCTTCTTCTTTGTAAAGACTGCCAGAAAAGAGAGTACCAAATGCTGGACATCTGCAGGCCTTGATAGAAGTAAAGAAAGATAAATGCCCCCTGTGGGTTCTTTTGCCTTTTAAAGGCACTATTTGTGTTTTGTGAAAAGATGTATAGTCTGTGGGTCACTGCTAAACATGAGGCATAACTTTTTTTTTTCTGATGTATAACTTTCATTTTCTTATGTTCGTGAAAAATGAAGTGAGGTCTGATGGTTTACAAGCAACCTAAATCATCTGATGAGATGGAATAATAAATGTTGCTGGTGAATGAAGGGGAATATAACAACACTCCACTATCCCAATATTCTGTCTTACATAACTCGTCCTTAAACCAGTTGCCATCGTGTTGATTCTGACTCATGGTGACCCCATGCATGTCACAGTAGAACTGTGCTCCATAGAATTTTCAGTAGCTGTTTTTGGAAAGTAGATCACCAGATCTTTCTTCTAAGGTGCCTCTAGGTGGACTTGAACCTCCAACTTTTTGGTTAGCAGTTGAGCAAGTTAGCTGTTTGCACCATAACTTTAGTGTCTGTCTTTTTATTATGGAATCAGGGGCTTTTAGAGAGAGAATATATTGATTCATAGGTTTATTATGCGATATTAACAGAAATTACCAAAAGCTATAACTGAAGGTGTGAAGAGCAATTCCCAAAACTTAAAGAATAGTTGATTGCATTTAAAAAGCTCTCTCAAATACAAAAAGAAATTTGATATTCCCTGCAAAAATGTAAAGGCCATGGGGCACATATTCTTCCATCTTATAGATAACAAAATAAAAGCTAAGAAAGGTTAAATTTTTTATCTAAGTTCACCCAGATAGTCATTGGCTGAGTGGGAACCGAATCTGATTATTTCATTTCTTACTTAACGTTCTGTTCATTTCCGCATATTCCCAACCAGCACTGTAAGTTGCCATCCACGTGTATTATCCCGTTGCTATCTGGTCGATTTCGACTCATAGCAAACCTATAGGACAGAATAGAACTGCCCATAGGGTTTGAACTGCCGACGTTTTGGTTAGCAACCAAGTTCTTAACCACTGTACAACCAGGGCTCCTCATGTATGTGTAGAAGGTCTATAGATTTTTTTTCTAAGAAATTGTTTTCAAATATGTAATAATCATTAGCCAGCGTGAATACTGACTAGCCATAATCCCTTTTCTGTTTCATCTTTTGGAAAGGGATTTTCGTCATATTGGGCTAGTAGAAATCAGATTTAAGTTCATTTATGTTTCCAAAACACGGTGAGCTTTGCGCAAAACAATTTTCCATCTTCTAAGTCTTGCTAATCCACTTTAAACTAAGGAAGAGTCACACATCATCTTGGCTGCTGTGATCACATACAAGCCACCTCTGCTAATCTCTTCAACGGGGAGTTTCCTTTGCACAGGCACACTGCACAGCGTGGGACATACAGCCAGTACCTTGCAAAGATTCCCAGGCTCATTTATAATTCAGCTTTTATCCTGCAACTATCTTCCGGAAGGTCTCTTCCAGACAATTCCGGGTCCTTTCACCACCTCCTCTGGTTTTCTCCCTAGCTTTTTAATAACTGATGAAGTTGAGAATGCAGTCATTACGACAAGGATTAACTGTGATTCATATCATTTATTTGCAAATGGAAATAGAAAACTACCCTGATATTTGATACATTGAGTTTCCTGATGCATCCGAGGGCTTTGGTTGTTGGGTTTTCTCAGCTTAGTAAGTTAAAAAAAAAAAAAAAAAAAAACTCCCTTGTGTCTCTGAATGCAATTTTCATTTTAGATCAGGCATTTGAAAATCTTAAGCATCTAGCACGTAATGAATGGCATTATAAATAAGTTTGAGTGCTTGAGCAAGAGAGAAGCAAAATTTTTCTCTAACAATTGGACAGAAATCTAAAACAGAAAGAAGTTTATATAGCTCAGGTTGACACATTTCATATTAGAACAAACCAACATATATATTCCAGAAAAAAAAAAAAAGACATAATCAGTGAATTCAAAGGTACAAATATAAAAGCTTATTTTGCTATAAAATTTATGATGATATTCTGTAGGTTTTTAATTTAATTTTCCAAAATTAGAGCTCAGGAGGCTTGGTTTTATGATCTTGCATATTATAAGTTTGGAAATGCTTATCTTTAAAATTACCTTTTTTATTCATTGAAGCACCACCTACACGGTACTGATGGTAGGAGCTCAGTACAGCATTCTGTTGTCAACAAGATGGCTACACTCATCCCTTTGTTGTTACTTGGCAAAATTGATAGGGTTTTAATTTGGTGCTTTTGCTGAGAATTGATACTTAAAACTTTGAGAAATGAAATAGGAGTTCACTGAAAATCCTTTCAGGAAGACCTGAAATTACACTACCACATCTTTTGGAAAAGGTTTTAATAAGCTGGCTGCCCTTGGAAAATTTACCTAAGCGTTAAGAAACCTGAAGTGGAAAATGAAGGCATTCTCTGATTATTTTCCTTTTTTGGAAAATATGTTGCCGGTCCTAAGAACGACAGTGAAAACCCTGGTGGCATAGTGGTTAAGAGCTACAGCTGCTAACCAAAAGGTCGGCAGTTTGAATCTACCAGGTGCTCCTTGAAAGCCCTATGGGGCAGTTCTACTCTGTTCTATAGGGTCTCTATGAGTCGGAATTAACTCGACAGCAACAGTTTATGCTAAGAACTACAACTGGGTGAATGAAATGACAGTGATTTTTGTCACAATTATTGATTGCAATATTTAAAAAAAGCCTGTCTATCTATCTAATAACCCTAAGAAGTAACAGTTAAGTGGAGTCTCCATCTTGACAAAAAAAAAAAAAAACTATACAAAACAATAATCTCATGATCTTGTATACTTAACTGATCTTCATTACAATATTTTAGGTATGTAATGGGGATAGCAGAAGTGCAGATTTCTAAGGCATTTGGTTAGTCAATGACACAAAACACCACTTTTTCTTTAAACCAAGGACTTCCATATTGTAGAAGAAATAGTGCAGAGCTGGAGTTTAAATCGTAATCACTCCCCTCTTGTTTCTCTGCAGCCCTGCCCTAGAGTAAAAGAATGAACGTGATATCTACTGAAGCCTTTTCTAGTCCTGTGCTTTTTTTTTTATTTTCAAATGTGATATGTATCTAAAGAAGATAACACGTTCTGCTTTTTCCCGGAGGTCGTGGTCTCTGGACCGTCTGTTAGTCCAAGACTGGAATCATTCCCAAAGCCAACCCTTCAGATAGGGATTGGACTGGGCTATAAGACAGAAGATATTAGTGGTGAGGAACGAGCTTCTTGGCTGGAGTAGACACATGAGACTACGTGGGCAGCTCCTGTCTGGAGGTGAGAAGAGAAGGCAGAGGGGGACAGGAGCTGTTGAATGGACACAGGGAATACAGGGTGGAGAGGAAGAGTGTGCTGGCTCATTAGGGGGAGAGCAGCGAGGAGTACATAACAAGCTGTGTATAAGCTTTTGTATGAGAGACTGACTTTATTTGTAAACTTTCACTTAAAGCACAAAAAAAAAAAGAAAGAAAAAGTCAATGGAACCATGAAAAAACAGAAAACAAAACATGTTCTGCTTTTAACAGGTGCTTTGTGGTAAGTGCCACAGTGATTTCACTTCACCATCAATTCTCCTTGCTGTCCCCACTGACCCGCCTCTTTCTAGGAGGCATAAAAATAATAAAATACATAATGACTTTGCTCCTCTTTACCATCCTCTCACTTTAAATTGTTACTCATATCAGCAAATAGCTCATTGGAAAGTCAGATTACATCCTGGAAAAAATATAGACCAGGGTGACATCAAAACCTCAGTTATCACTTCCTTGAGCTGAAATAATGGATAATAATAATGGATAATACCTTTGGCCAGTTAACTTTTTTGTGTTTGGATATTCCAAAAATCACTTTTTTTGTGTAAGGAAAAATCTCTCTCTGCCTCTTGAATACTTCACATGTTACGTCCTTAGAAAACCAGGTCAGATTAGTTCAGTTACATCGCCAAGTAGAAAGGCCAAGTGACAGTGGAAAATGGCATATGTTTTGCCTCAGCTCTTAGTACAGTAGCTGATAATTCTCTGGAGATAGGCAACTAATCTCTTGATTTCGAGTGCGCCTCTCCGGCTGCCTCCCCACACATCTGTATTCTAAACTTAATGCCCTATTAGTATGTAGAATACTAGGTACAGCCTGATGAAGGTTTATTTGGCAGAGTCTCCATCCTGTTATGCACAAGTGCATAGAATTAAAATAATGATTTCTAGTTGATTTCACGCTTCTGTAGCTTAATGGTCCCCAATGCTGCTAGTAGACCAGTTATACACAGTTTTGTACAGAAAAGATGTACTGAAAGAAAATACTGCTTTTGAATAAATCTGTGTCCAGATTTACTCCAAAATGAAATTGAAAAGAAAATTGGAAATATGGCTTTTAGAAGGATTTACCACTCTTTCTTTTCTGGGTAATTTGATACCATGGTATTCATAATGATCAGCGAAGTACTAAGAACAATTTTGTGCTCATCTCTACAGCAACCTGACATCTCCTGGTTTTGCTTTAAGTGCAGTTGAATGTAATTAGCCAACAGCTTGGGGCTTGATTAAAAAGTCACATTTTATAAATTTATGGTCATCTTCTCTGACTTCCTGAAAGCAAAAGACTCAGAATTCAACTCGACCTACGTGCCTGGCAAAGGTAATCATGCATTAAAGAAAAAGAAATGCACTCACCAGTGATATTCAGGAATTTCTGTCAATTTTTATACAATGCATATGTAAATTGATGGTAAAAAATTAACGTACAAATTTTTACTTGGTAATACCATGAAATAAGTGGATTTTGATTGTGAAAATTTTTAAACCAAAGTTATAAAATTTACCTTTCTAATTTTTGGTTTGGGTTTTTTAATACTAAAATTGGAGTCTGATTTCTGATTGCTCTCAATCTACTAAGAAGGAAGTTAGAGATGATGCTAGAGTGAATGATTGCCTTCAATTTTTCATCCTTTCCTATGAAACTTGCAATTCTTCCAAACACAGGTGGCATGTTCTTTTCACCTCTGGACTTACAGATTGGCAGAGAGTCACTCAGATAATCCCTCCCTAGACCAGCCAAACACCAATAAACTGACCCACAGATGCTGGTTGTCACCACCAAGATTCTTGGTTGTTGGTAAGGTTACAACACCTGACTGATTAAAAAAAGGTCAGGAATATTTAGGATTAGCTAAGTAACAATGCTCATGCGTGACAATTCTATCACTGAACATAAACAAGTAAATTGCTCACTTTGGGGGCAAATGTTTTAAAATTTTGGCAGAATTTTTTTTTTTTTTAAGTAATGAATTTAAAATCTGGGATGCTGGGAGCAGAAATCTTCTGCATCGAATAAGCATTTTTTAGAAACTAGCACTTGTGAGATATTATTTGACCAATTAAGAAACAGGGCAGCTTATTAAAGTGAATTCAGAGTAACTTCATGATTTTCTTGTACCTGTATCATACTTTATTGATCAGGGTTCTCATTTGAAGACAATAGTATCCATTCTGATTAGATTAAGCACCAAGAGATTCATTTTTTTTTTTTTTTCCCAGTCCCATCGAGTCGATTCTGACTCGTAGCAATCCTATTATGCACAAGAGAACCAAACACTGCCTGGTCCTCAACCATCCTTACCATCGTTATTCTTGAGCTCATTGTTGCAGCTACTGTGTCGATCCACCTCATTGAGGGTCTTTCTCTTTTCCACTGACCCTTTACTCTGCCAAGCATGATGTCCTTCTCCAGGGACTGATCCCTCCTGACAACATGTCCAAAGTATGTAAGACGCAGTCTCACCATCCTTGCTTCTAAGGAGCATTCTGGTTGTACTTCTTCCAAGACAGATTTGTTTGTTCTTTTGGCAGTCCATGGTATATTCAATATTCTTCACCAACACCACAATTCAAAGACATCAGTTCTCCTTCGGGCTTCCTTATTTATTTTCCAGCTTTCACATGCATATGATGTGATTGAAAATGCCATGGCTTGGGTCAGGCCCACCTTAGTCTTCAAGGTGACATCTTTGCTCTTCAACGTTTTAAAGAGGTCCTTTGCAGCAGATTTACCCAATGCAATGCTTTTGATTTCTAGACTGCTGCTTCCATGGCTGTTGATTGTGGATCCAAGTAAAATGAAATCCTTGACAACTTCAGTCTTTTCTCCGTTTATCATGATGTTGCTCATTGGTCCAGTTGTGAGGATTTTTGTTTTCTTTATGTTGAGGTATAATCCATACTGAAGGCTGTGGTCTTTGATCTTCATTAGTAAGTACTTCAAGTCCTCTTCACTTTCAGCAAGCAAGGTTGTGTCATCTGCATAACGCAGGTTGTTAATGAGTCTTCCTCCAATCCTGATGCCCTGTTCTTCTTCATATAGTCCAGCTTCTCGGATTATTTTCTCAGCACACAGATTGAATAGGTATGGTGAAAGAATACAACCCTGACGCACACCATTCCGTACTTTAAACGAATCAGTATCCCCTTGTTCTGTCCAAACAACTGCCTCTTGATCTATGTAAAGGTTCCTCATGAGCACAATTAAGTGTTCTGGAATTCCCATTCTTCTCAATGTTATCCATAATTTGTTATGATCCACACAGTCGAAAACCTTTGCATAGTCAATAAAACACAGGTAAACATCCTTCTGGTATTCTCTGCTCTCAGCCAGGATCCATCTGACATCAGCAATGATATCCCTGGTTCCACGTCCTCTTCTGAAACCGGCCTGAATTTCTGGCAGTTCCCTGTTGATATACTGCTACAGCAGTTTTTGAATGATCTTCAGCAGAATTTTGCTTGTGTGTGATATTAATGATATTGTTCTATAATTTCCACATTTGGTTGGATCACCTTTCTTGGGAATAGGCATAAATATGGATCTCTTCCAACCACTTGGCCAGGAAGCTGTCTTCCATATTTCTTGGCATAGACAAATGAGCACCTCCCGTGCTGCATCTGCTTGTTGAAACATCTCAATTGGTATTCCATCAATTTCTGGAGCCTTGTTTTTGCCAATGCCTTCAGAGCAGCTTGGACTTCTTCCTTCAGTACCATTGGTTCCTGATCATATGCCACCTCTTGAAATGGTTGAATATCGACTAATTCTTTTTGGTATAATGACTCTGTGTACTTCTTCCATCTTCTTTTGAGGCTTCCTGCGTCATTTAATATTTTCCCCATAGAATCCTTCACTATTGCAACTCAAGGCTTGAATTTTTTCTTCAGTTCTTTCAGCTTGGGAAACACCAAGCGTGTTCTTCCCTTTGGTTTTGCATCTCCAGCTCTTTTTTTTTTTTTTTTTTTTTGTCTTCTCAAGATGCCCTTTGAAATCTTCTGTTCAGTTCTTTTACTTCATCAAGTCTTCCTTTCACTTTAGCTCCTCAATGTTCAAAAGCAAGTTCCAGAGTCTCCTCTCACATCCATCTTGATCTTTTCTTTCTTTCTTGTCTTTTGAATGACCTCTTGCTTTCTTCATGGATGATGTCCTTGATGTCATTTCACAACTCACCTGGTCTTCAGTCACTAGCATTCAATGCGTCAAATCCATTCTTCAGATGGTCTCTAAATTCAGGTGGGATATACTCAAGGTCATATTTTGGCTCTCCTGGACTTGCTCTGATTTTCTTCAGTTTCAGCTTGAACTTGCATATGAGCAATTGATGGTCTCTTCCACAGTCAGCCCCTGGCCTTGTCCTGACTGATGATATTGAGCTTTTCCATCGTCTCTTTCTACAGATGTAGTCAATTTGATTTCTGTTTGTTCCATCTGGTGAGGTTCATGTGTATAGTCGTTGTTTATGTTGGTAAAAGAAGGTGTTTGTAATGAAGAAGTCGTTGGTATTGCAAAATTCTATCATTCGATCTCCAGCATTGCTTCTATAACCAAGGCCGTATTTCCCAATTACCGATCCTTCTTCTTTGTTTCCAGCTTTCGCAATCCAATCACCAGTAATTGTCAATGCATCTTGATTGCATGTTCGATCAATTTCAGACTGTGGCAGCTGATAAAAATCTTCTCTTTCTTCATCTTTGGCTTAAATAGCTTATAGAATTATTGAAGAAACAAACTAGACAGAACTTCCGGGAATGACTCTCAAAACTCACAATACTGAGTCCCCAGAGAGCCGCTGCCTGTCCCCTGACCAGGAAGTAGCTGCCATGGAGGCCAACTCCAGAACCATCCAGCTTTAGTGATGAATGACTCTAGTAACACAGCTGACTTCCCTCAGTGTCATTCAGGTTTGAATCAGAGTCTCCCGTTAGTGCATCTGACTTACGGCACATACAGCTTGAAGAAAGTCAATAAATATTTGTAAAATGACCAGAGCACCTAAGATGGGCCAGGCACTGGGGAGACAAGAGGAATCAGAGAAGACAGAAACCTCTGTCCTCATGGGCCTTCCATTCTGGAGTGGCAAGGAAATAAACGTATGTAAAATATATAGCTTATTGGATGCAGACAAGCACTTCAGGAAAATAAAGGAAGGAAAAGGTAAGTAGGGGTAGTTGCTACTGGGGGTGTGCAATTTTAATATTGTGACAGGGAAAGTCTCACTGCCGAAGTGGCCACTAAGCACAGTCCCAGAGGAGGGGAGGTAGTGAGCCAGACAGACAACTGGAGGAAGAGCATTCCAGGAAGTGGAAACAGTAGGTTCGAAGGCCATGGCAAGTGGGGGAGAATAGACCTAGAGTGTGTGTGGAACAGCAAGAAGGCCAGAGTGAAATGAGAAAGGGTGATAAGAGAACACGACAGCATCAGAGAAGTAACAGAGGAGCAGACTGTACAAGTTCTTATTGGCTAAGGAAGATGAGAAGCCACTGGAGGGTTTGACTCAATGAGTGAAATGAACTCTCAACTTTTAAAATCAAAATCACTCTGGCTCTACTGTTCCGAGAATAGACTTTACGAGGGCAAGAGGAGAAGCTATAGTAATTGGAAGAGAATATATCCTTTTTGATATAATTGTCTCTGGTGGAACAGAAAAGAAATTAACATTGTCTGGTAGAGAGAAATGTGAATGTACGTAATGAAAAACCATGAACCTATAGATTTCAGCACAGGAAAAATCATGTAGGTGTTGTTAAAAGAAAGAAAAGTAAGTGTAATAACATCCTCACAAAATGGTGGCAGAATCGTCGCTATCATTGTTGCAAGTTTGAAAGAAGTTCAGCTGTCCTGGAAGACAAGGTCTGTGGTTGTGAGCGAATTTAGGACTCTATTAAAACTAAAACCAAACCCTTTGCCATCGAGTCAATTCTGACTCACAGTGACCCTATAGGACAGGACTCTGTTAGGTCATTTATTTTTCTCTCAGTTGTAAGAAACAAAAGCTGAAGGAAAACTGGATTAAGTAATAATGAAATTAGTCATTTCATACAACTCATGAGGTAGGAATAGCCTCACACTCAGTTCCGGGAAGAAGTTGACACGATGTTAACACAGAGCTGTTTCTCAATCTCTTACATCTGGTTCTTCTCATGTTTTCCTATGACTTTAAAGTTCCAAAATTGTTTTGTTTCTGTTTTAAATCCTTCAGCAAAGATGGAAGTTCCTTTCTGTTAATGATGGAATTGTGTTTCCAAAAAATATCTGTTGGAATCCTAACTCCTATTCCTGTGGATGTAATCCTATTTGGGGAGTGTTTTCTTTGTTATGTTAATAAGGTCATGTCACTTTTGAGATATGAAATGAGCAGATTAGGTACAGAGAAGAGCAAGCACAAACAGGGGAAAGACATATGCCACATGGAGATTGCCAAGGAACTGAGGAATGCCAGGGTTACAGAAGCCGAGACAAGTTTCTTCCCCCAGAAAGGACAGAGAGAGAGAGTTCCCCTAGAGCTGGTTCCCTGAATTCAGACTTACAGTCTCCTAAACTGTGAGAAAATATATATATATATATTTTAATCCAGCCACATGTGGTATTTCTACTATAGCAGCACTATAAGGAAAATAAGACACTTTCCAAAATGTCCTAGCAAATACACCACGGTATCTCGTTGACCTTGATAATGAACCAATCACCCAGGCCTGGCCAAGTCTGGATTGCATGTTCCCCCCATGAAAACCCACACCTATCACACAGAAGACAAGGAGGGGAGGGACGGATTGCCAAAGTGCTGTGAGCAGAAGAAGGTAGAATGGATGCTAAGTGACCAAAAACAACACAGTCAAGTATATCTGGATTTTTCCCCTGACTCTGCCATTTATTTATTCTCCAACTTTGTTAATATTTCTGAATCTATCTGCCCTTATTTAATAGTTAGGGATGGAATTTTCTATCCTATTTTTATTTGGGAAGATAAAACTGGAAAAAAACAAGTGAAGTCCTTTATACATTGTAGGCATTCACCAAATGTTAGCTGCTCTAATTATTAAGAAGTATTATAATGGCCAGGGTTCAATGAGATATTGTATGCACAACATATTATTTATAACAGAGTGGGAACTTAATAGTGGAGTTCCTGCTTAATAGGAAGAAGTACACCTAGAATGTTCCTTAGAAGCAAGGATGGCAAGACTAAGTCTCACATACTTTGGACAAGTTATCAGGAGGGGTTAGTCCCTGGAGAAGGACATCATGTTTGGTAAACTAGAGGGTCAGTGAAAAAGAGGAAGACCCTCAATGAGATGGATTTACACAGGGGTTGCAACAATGACCACAAGCATAGCAACAGTTGTGAGGATGGCACAGGACCGGGCAGTGTTTTGTTCTCTTGTGCATAGGGTTGCTGTGAGTCAGAATTGACTCGACGGCACCTAACAACAACAACAAATTATTGAGCTTTGCCCATAATCTACACTTAGTAAGTGTTGTTGAATTAGAAGTTGACTATTTTTGCTTCTCTGATTTTCAGAGAAGAGAAGCAGAAAATCAGAGCAAGTCCACGAGAGCCAAAATATGACCTTGAATATATCCCACCTGAATTTGGAGACCATCTCAAGAACAGATTTGACGCATTGAACAATAGTGACCGAAGGCCAGACGAGTTGTGTAATGACATCAAGGACATCGTCCACGAAGAAAGCAAGAAGTCACTGCAAAGTCAGGAAAGAAAGAAAAGACCAAGGTGGATGTCAGAGGAGACTCTGAAACTTACTCTTGAGCATCGAGCAGCTAAAGCAAAAGGAAGAATTCATGAAGTAAAAGAACTGAACACAAGATTTCAAAGGGCCTCTCGAGAAGACAAAATAAAGTATTATAATGACATGTGCAAAGAGCTGGAGATGGAAAACCAAAAGGGAAGAACATGCTTGATGTTTCTCAAGCTGAAAAAACCAAAGAAAAAATTCAACCCTCAAGTTGCAATAGTGAAGGATTCCATGGGGGAAAATATTAAATGATGCAGGAAGCCTCAAAAGAAGATGGAAGGAATACACAGAGTCATTATACCAAAAAGAATTACTCAATATTCAACCATTTCAAGAGGTGGCATATGATCAGGAACCAATGGTACTGAAGGAAGAAGTCCAAGCTACTCTGAAGGCATTGGTGAAAAACAAGGCTCCAGAAATTGATGGAATATCAATTGAGGTGTTTCAACAAGCAGATGCAGCGCTGGAGGTGCTCACTTGTCTATGCCAAGAAATATGGAAGACAGCTTCCTAGCCAACTGATTGGAAGAGATTCATATTTATGCCTGTTCCCAATAAAGGTGATCCAACCAAATGTGGAAATTATAGAACAATATCATTAATATCACACACAAGCAAAATTCTGCTGAAGATCATTCAAAAACTGCTGTAGCAGTATATCAACAGGGAACTGCCAGAAATTCAGGCCGGTTTCAGAAGAGGACGTGGAACCAGGGATATCACTGCTGATGTCAGATGGATCCTGGCTGAGAGCAGAGAATACCAGAAGGATGTTTACCTGTGTTTTATTGACTATGCAAAGGCATTCGACTGTGTGGATCATAGTAAACTATGGATAACATTGCAAAGAATGGGAATTCCAGAACACTTAATTGTGCTCATGAGGAACCTTTACATAGATCAAGAGGCAGTTGTTTGGACAGAACAAGGGGATACTGATTCGTTTAAAGTACGGAATGGTGTGTGTCAGGGTTGTATTCTTTCACCATACCTATTCAATCTGTGTGCTGAGAAAATAATCCGAGAAGCTGGACTATATGAAGAAGAACGGGGCATCAGGATTGGAGGAAGACTCATTAACAACCTGCGTTATGCAGATGACACAACCTTGCTTGCTGAAAGTGAAGAGGACTTGAAGCACTTACTAATGAAGATCAAAGACCACAGCTTTCAGTATGGATTACACCTTAACATAAAGAAAACAAAAATCCTCACAGCTGGACCAATGAGCAACATCATGATAAACGGAGAAAAGACTGAAGTTGTCAAGGATTTCGTTTTACTTGGATCCACAATCAACAGCCATGGAAGCAGCAGTCAAGAAATCAAAAGATCTGCCGCAAAAGACCTCTTCAAAGTGTTGAAGAGCAAATATGTTACCCTGAAGACTAAGGTGCACCTGACCCAAGCCTGTGAAAGCTGGACAATGAATAAGGAAGACCGAAGAAGAGTTGACGCCTTTGAATTGTGGTGTTGGCGAAGAATATTGAATATACCATGGACTGCCAAAAGAACGAGATCCTGAAGTTACAGTAGATTTCCCTGCCAAAATAATATTGAATTTATTTCTTGATCTACTGTATACAAGATCTGAGCTCTGTTCCTTTTATCCCAACTTCAGCTTTGAGCTATTTATATATTACTTAAACAGGCTCACACAAACAGGCTCAAGCCTTTCTCTGGAAAACAATTATCCTTAGGAGCTTGGATCTTTGCATATGTGATTATCAGATGCGCATTTCCTGTTCCGTGTCTTTCTGGAAATTCTATTTTCTACTAAACCTCAGATGGATAATAGCAAATGTTTGTTCAGCAGCAGCTGCTCCCAGATTGTAGTCCTGTCATGAACATATTTTATTTATTCATCTCCATTTTTTAACCTCTTTTGGTCACCTGTCCTTTTCTATAGACTTTAGATATGAAATAAAAATGTGTGCTGCTTAATCTCTTCACTTTCAAGTTTCTCTCGCTGAATTAAGTATGATTGTATTTATACAAAAGGCTTCATGCGACCTGCTGTGCATCATTGCCAATTTAAATAAGAACCTGAAAAGTGAAGAAAGATCTTCCAGCATTGCATAACATCAGGGCAAATGCTCCACGTTTTAATGTGCCTTTGTGGGGGAGTCTTTAATGTTGACTTTGTACTAAAAGGGTGTGTTGCTTTCAAAAGAATTAATCTAGTGTTAGATTTGAAAGGGGTAGGGAAAGAATGAAAGGAATAACCTATCTAAGAAAGTACACTACAGCATCTATACTCTTCTCATCTTATACTAAGTGGAATGAATTCTTTTTTTTTTTCAATTGGGCTATAATGTTCTGCTTTTGCTCACTTCAACTGGGTACCAAACTTTTTCTTATAATCATATTATCCAGATCAGTTTTAGGGAGCATTTAGTACCCTAAAACCTAACTGATGTCATTTATCCTCATGCCTGTATGGCTTAAGAATTACTTTTTCCAGGTTAGATTTATCTAATAGTGTGAATGACTCAATTGTTTAAACCCATTACAAAATACCACCAAATAAACCAAGAAATTAAAACAACCTCTTCTTGTCTCTGATTGCTTGCCTTTTGAAGACAGAATTGAATCGTTTTTAAGGCTATGGTCTAAATAGATCTAAATTCCGACCTTAGCTCTCGCTTATTAACTTTCAAATCTTGGTCAAGATAGTCAGTATTTCGAAGCCACTGTTTTCTCGAAGTACAAAACCCTTCCTTACAGCGTTGTCAAGAGTATAAAGAGAAATACTGTTGGTGTATTAGTTTTCTATTGTTGCGTAACAAATTATCACAAACTGAGTGTATTAACACATCATTTATTATCTCAGAGATCTGAATGTCTGAAGCTCAGATGGGCTCAACTGGACATTCTGCTGAAGGTCTCATAAGGCTGAAATTAAGGTGTCAGCTCTCCTGAGCTATTATCTGGAGGCTCTGAGGAAAATTGCTTTCAGGCTCAATTTAGGCTGTTGGAAGAATTTGGTTCCCTAAAAAAACCCACTGCCGTTACAGGGCTTAAAATCGGTTCCACCTCAGAAATGCAAATTCTCAGCAAGGGGTCAAACAAGAATCAACTGGTTCGGAGCCCCTGTGGTTGGTAGGACTAACATCCTTATTTCCTTGCTGGATACCAGCCAGGGGCCATTCTCAGCTTCTAGAGGCCACCTGCATTTCTTGGCTTGTGGACCCCTCCATTTTCAAAGCCGATAAACTCTCTTGGTAGCCTAATGGCGTGTTGAATCCTTCTTGTCCTTGAAATCACTCTGACTTCCCTTCTGCTCCATCTCCTGGACTGCTTTTTTCATTTTTGCTTGTTAGAGCGCATGTGATTACATTGGGCTCACCTGGATAATCAAGGATACTATTCTTATTTTAAGGACTGCTCTTTAACAATCTTCGTTACATATGCCAAGTCCATTTTGCCATATAACATATTCACGGATGTAATGCCAAGGGGCAGAGGTCATGGGGGCCAAAATTCTGCCTACTGCAGTATGCAAAGAGTCCCTGGGTGGTGCAAATGGTTAGCCTGCTCAAGTGCTAACTGCAAGGTTGGCCGTTTGAGTCCACTCAGAGGAGCCTGGGAAGAAAGGCTTGGTACCCTACTTGTAAAATATCGGACATTGAAAAACCTACGCAGCACAATTATACTGTAACACACATGGGTCTACATGAGCTGAAATCAACTCAGTAGCAACTGGAACTGGAACAGCTTGTAAAGTACTTGGTGCAGTGCTTGAAACAGAGTGAAGGATGAATACTAGCTGTTTTATAGCCTCAGGGAGGATGATATGCCCATGATGTGTGTGTGGGTCTATAAATTCTAAGTAAATGTGTTACTTCGAAGTTAATTTCAATGCACATTACTCTGTATTTAAGATGACTTCTTATGAAATTGGGTGACACCAAAGTATCTCAATGACAACTTAATTCACCTGAAATTGAGGAACTTAAATCAGAGAGGAGATGTTAAACCTCATACCTTTCCGGAGGCTCGCAGGAGGTGGGACTGAGCGGACTGATGACTAGACAGCATCCTGCTCACAGTTAAGGGAACCTGGGTTTCTGAATGTAGCCCTTAGGTTAGAAATGATTGGATAAGCATGACAGGAGACATTGGAATGGTGACAGTAATTTTAGCTTATATAGTAAAGAAAGATAGAGGGTTTCTGAAAGGGCAGGGTTGTCTTGCTCAAGGGAAAAGGACGTTCCAAGGAGGCTGGTCACAGAGGGGTGAAAACAAAGGCTTACTGAGCTCTAACTAGGGTGAAAAGAAGTAAGGGTAACAGCAGAGTGTACATGGAAGCTAGATTGGTTAATTGAGATTGATTAATTGCATCCTTATTAATATCACAATATCAAAAGCATCCATATTAATATTGTGATATCGAAAGCCACAATAGCACCCGGAAAAATATTTAACAGCCATGTATACAGAAATGAGAATTGCTGGAAAATCATAATATGGCAGATACTGTTGATGCCCCATTACCTCTCTCCATACCCACATCCCACTAAACTAAAACCCATTGTGTCAAGTCAATTCTGACTCATAGCGACCGTATAGGACAGAGTAGAACTGCCCCATAGAGTTTCCAAGAAGCGCCTGGTGGATTCGAACTGCCGAAATTTTGGTTAACAACCGTAGCTCTTAACCACTACGCCACCAGGGGTTTAATAACCTTGGCACTGTTGACATTTTGGGTTGGATAATGCTTTGTTGTGGGGGCTGTCCTGTGCATTGTAGGATGGTTAGCAGCTTCCCTGGCCTATAGTCACTAGATGCCAGAATCACCACCTGCCTTCTCCCTTCCCCTCCCCCATTTGCAACAGCAAACAATGTCTCTAGACTAGACATTGACAAATGACTCCTGTTTTGTTATTGTTAGGCACTGTCGAGTTGATTCTGATTCATAGCGCGCCCATGTGACAGAGTAGAACTGCCCCATAGGGTTTCCTAGGTGGTAGTCCATTACAGGAGCACAAAGCCACTGGGTAGGTTCGAACCAACAATCTTTTGGTTAGCAGCCTAGCACTTAACTGTTGAGCTAACAGGGCTCCTTTAAATGACACTTACGGAGCAACAAGGAGCCCTGGTGGCACAGTGGTTAAGTGCTCTGCTATTAATTGAAAGATTGGAAGTCCGAAACTACCAGCAGCTCCGCAGGAGAAAAGACCTGGCTCGATTTGACGGCACACAGCAAGAACAACAGGGAGCAACAGAACCACTGCGCTAGACAAGCGGTTCATAAATTTGAGTGTGAATCAGAATCCCTTTAGAGGGCTTATTAAAGCACAGATTACTGAGGCTTAGCCCAGTTTCTGACTGTAGGTTTTGGGTGCCGCTTGGGATTTTGCATTCCTAAAACATCCTCACGTGATGCTGTTGCTGATGCTCCAGGGACCATACTTTGAGAACCACTGCCATAGACACCGAAAGCTTCCTATTGCAAACACCTATCACTCCCCGCGACGGCTTTATCCAGGCGCCCGTGAGGAAGGCTAAAGCGCCAAGGAATAAATGACGCTGGGAGCAGGCTGCAAGCAATGAGGGAAAGGAGTTGGAGAATAAACACTTCATATCCCTCGCCTCTCAGGGGACAAAGCTGAGGCACGTTCTTCAGTCTCCCTGGGGTGCAGTCAGGAGTAAGCCCCAGTGACATACAGCAGTAACTGATCTCCATTAGTGAAACATGTGCTGGCTTTCTTCCCTTGCCTGTTTCACTTCCTCATCTCTGCTGGCGCTTCCTGGGACCACCTCCCAAATAAACCAGGTGCACTCAAATCCTTATCTCAGGGTTAGTTTCTGGGAGAACTCAAATCAAGGCACATCTCATACCTATGATTTCTGGGTTTAACAAAGAAAAATTAAACATTATCAATCTGTTGTTGTTCCTCTAGCCCAGGAGTTCTCAACACTGGGCAGTTGTGTCTCTCTCTGCTATGGGACATTGGCAATGTCAAAAGTGTGAGTAGGAGGTGCTGTTGACATCTAGTAGGTAGAGGCCAGGGAGGCTGCTAAACATCCTACAACGCACCGGAAATCCCCTACAATAAGGGTTTATCCAACCAGATGTATCAGTTGTGGTAAGGAAGAGAAACCCAGCCCTAGCCTAAAAGATCCAAGGAAGAGGCATGCGCAGAAGTATGCAATTATCTGATCTAGAATTATAAGTTCGAGGTTCAAGTTCAGAGAGTGATCAGATTCTGAAATTGTAGCTATTCGTCTACCTCAGGTACAGTAAGCATATTCACTCTATGATTTTTTTTTCTTTATCCTGTTATTTGGAATAGTCCTAGATTAATTTCCATAGAAGAGTTGAACTCCTCACTTTCTAAAAATAAATGTTTTGCTATCATTGAATAAATTATTATGAAGGGGGAAGAATGTGAGTAATGTGTTAAGCATTACTTTCAAAAGTTTTGCCTTCCCAATCTTTCTCTATTTTCCTCTAAGGGATGTAACCAGCTGCTTGCTAAGTCTGGTAAAGTGCATCCAATGTCAGGGCACCACACCGCTGTACATATGCCTCAGAAGTGACCTAGGAGAGAGAGGACAGCGATCACCAGGTTATTTCTATAGAAACATCAACTTAATTTTTAGCAGAAGATTGAATTGCCATTGCACAGCTGGAAATTGGTATATTTAGATAACAGTTGTCACATTTTCTCATCTGCTCATATTACTAGGATTCAAAGACATTTCTGGGATTCCTGACTCATAAGGCCGCAGGCATAACTATGATATACCAGGTAGGACTTGTGCCCTGGGCACTGCTTGAGGAGGGGCGCAGTTTCTATTGGCCATCTCAGTTTCCATTGCCAGCTGTGAGAGATCATTCAGCAATTTAAAACTAATTGCTATAAGCACAATTTTCCGTAGATAGGCCGCTGCATAGGGCATTATTCTCAGTGTAATCATTTGAAATGTTAAATGCAAACCAAAATGTTTAAATCAATTGACGAAAAAAAATTAACTTCAATAAATGCGTAATAAAACCAATTAACCCGTTGCTGTCGAGTCAATTCCAACTCATAATGACCCTATAAGGCAGAGTAGAACTGCCCTATACGGTTTTCAAGAAGTGGCTGGTGGATTCGAACCGCCAAACTTTTGGTTAGCAGCCAAAGCTATTAACCATTATTCTGCCAGGGTCAGAGTTTCTGTGTAACGAAAAAATAAATAAATCTCTTGGTAGAGTCAAGTGTTTTGTTTAAATTTTAAATACATTTGAGATAGGTAAACTAACTTGTGGGTCATTTTTGTAAAGGAGAGAAAAAATAGGAACAGGAGAAGGAACTCAATGGTGATAATAGACCAAATTAAAGATATATTCCTTAATGTAAAAATTACTGATGGTTTAATATTTCCTGATAAAATTTAAATACAACCACTATAGTAGCAGTTTCTCAAAGTGTTGAAATAAAAGTTGTTGATCTCAGTTTTTGAACTGGAGAGTGAATTACTTTCAATAATGCAACTTGTATCAGAGCTTTAATAATCACGATTACTTTAGGTTTAACTTTTCTTTTAATCCCATTTATTTCTCAGAAATTTGACTTCAGTCACTGAAGCTTTAAAATTCAGTTTAGATTTCTCCATTTACACCAAATCAAAAAACAAACAAACCCATTGCTGTGGAGTCAATTCTGACTCATAGTGACCCTATAGGACAGAGCAGAACTGTCCCATAGGGTTTCCAAGGAACGGCTGGTGGGTTTGAACCACTGACCTTTATACTTAGCAGTTAAGTTCTTAACCACTGCACTACCAGAGCTCCCCATTTACACAGCAGACCCTAAAATGCTATTTAAATAATTAGCTACAGGGGAGTAGCATTTGCAATTATTACACGAAGAAAAATTCTTGTTAACATTGGGAAGTAGAATGTAATAAAATGTCATATGATGTCTCATTACATAGCACTTCATTCAGTCAACCAATTGCTAGTTATAAGAAAATCACTACTTTTAAGACCAGAAGGTATTTTTGCCTCCATAAGGAAGCTTATGTTTAACATTATAGCATTCCTAGAAATAGTGAAGTAACATGCGTGTGTGTGTGTGTGTGTGTGTGTGTGTGTGTGTATGTCTGCCTGTGAGTGAGAGAGAGAGAGAGATGATAAATGATAGATGAGAGAGAAGGTTTGGGGTGTCTAATTAGGCAGAAACAGTTTTAAGGAAATAAATTTCTGAATATACTTTTTAAAATATTAAATTTGCTCTATGAAAGATATTACTTTCTCCCTGTTTGCATATAAATCAATGTGGACTGATTATATATCCAATATTATCCAGGTGTTCTATATGAATGCTGTTAAATTAGGACCTCATTTACTCATTGAAGAAAATAAATGAAAAGGTAAATTATGTAATTTAGGTGAAGAGCTATTACCTATTTTGTTGTGTTTTATTTTCTGTTCATTAGAATAAAAAGTTTTATTATCAAACACAAGTTTCTGACATTTCAATATAGAAGGGAATTTAAAAAAAAAAAAAACTTGGATTCTCAGAGGAAAACAAAACAACAGTCCTAAATATTTCAATTTGGGCACGACATTTCCATTTTTTTGCTTTGTTTTGTTTTGTTTAATCTTGAATCAGATGAGTAAGTGTCCCCAAGCTGTATCAGGAAATCTATTCTCCAAGTCCACCCAAATCAAGTAAGATGATGACTGTATTCATAGCTTCAGAGGAATTATAATGTATACTGGGTTAGTTTGACAGTGATCGTATCTAACTTGGGCATGTATACTTCATGAATGGAACACAGCAAGAAATTTAAATTCCCTTCTGGAACTCAGAATAACAATAAAAAATCACAATAAAAATGCATTTGATATAATTTACATGTGACTAGATGAGGCCAGCTCATAGAAGTTCACCATGGATTAATGCAGTTTACCACCTCTTGAAGCCTACTTTGGGAATCGGGATGGCTCTCTCTATCTAGAATACGCAGATCAAAACAAATGGAAATATTTGCCCTGTTTGGAAAACCATAGTGTTCAAGTGAATGTTGCGAATTCTACTCTCCTGAAGGAAGATCAGTTAGAATACTTGGATTAAGGATGAGTTTGACCTAAAAATAGCTGTGCTACCTAAGGCAAATCAGTCAACTATTCAGAGAAATAGTATTCCCATCTGGGAAATTATAGGTTAACAGAAATTTAACATCAGGTTAGCTTGTGAAACAAGTATAATCATATTCTGTAGTCACCAGTGTCTATGTCACCACTTGGTAAAACACTTGCAGTGAGGTATACTACTTCTGCAAGGATGCAATCAATAATTGCATGCAGTCGGCAAGAGTAGCTGCACCTTTGTAAGCATTCAATATATACCAGGCAGCAAGGATACTGGCTATATTTAAGAAAAGGGTTTGAACATAGTGAAAAAAGGTAAAAACGCTTGGTGCTGCTGTTGTTTTTATTATCACTACCCATTAGAACTCCACGTGTCAGTTTATCATACCGTGTGGGCTTGCATGTTGCTGTGATGCTAGAAGCTATGCCACAGGTATTCAGATACTAGCAGGGTTATCCATGGTGGACAGGTTTCAGCTGAGCTTCCAGACTAAGACAGACTGGAAGAAGGACTGAGCAGTCTACATCTGAAAAGAATTAACCACTAAAAACCTTATGAATAGCACCTGAACAATGTCTGATACAGTGCTGGAAGATGAGTCCCTCTGGTTGGAAGGTACTCAAAAGAAAACTGGGGAAGAGCTGCCTCCTCAAAATAGAGTCAACTTTAATGACATGGATGGAGTCAAGCTTTCAGGACTTTAATTTGCCGATATGGCACAGCTCAAAATGAGAAGAAACAGCTACAAACATCCAGTAATAATCGGAACGTGGAATGTATGAAGTATGAATCTAGAAACATTGGAAATCATCAAAAATGAAACGAAACACATAAATATTGATATCCTAGGCATTAGTGAGCTGAAATGGACTCTTATCAGCCGTCTTGAATTGGACAGTTATATGGTCTACCATACTGGAAATGTCAGCTTGAAGTGGAATGAAGTTGCATTCCTCATCAAAAAGAACATTTTAGAGGCGGAGCCAAGATGGCAGAATAAACAGACTCTTCTGTTGAGCCCTCGTTACAACAAAGACCTGAAAAAACAAGTGAAACGAGTATATTTGTGACAAGCTGGGAGCCCTGAGCATCAAAGGCAAGCTTAGACAATGAACTCAGGGGCAAGGGGAGGAAGAGGCTGTTCACAAGCGGACAGGAGTTACTGGACCTGAATCACAGGGAGCCCTCAGGCACCGTTCCTGGAGTGGTTACAGCCCTGGCGGCAGGCTGGTACTAGCGTTGGGCCACAGTTTCCTCAGGGAAAAGCAGCCAGCCACACAGCCCACTCACACCTCCAGAATCTGAGAACAGAGCTCTCGGCAAAAGCTAAGTACTTGTGTATATTTTACCGCGCCCTCCCGAACCCCAAGCCAGCTTCAGTGGCTGAATCCCTGGGCTTGAGATAGACCCTGGTGAACACCTAGAGCCATCCTCCCGGCCTTGGGGGAGGAAAAAATTTGCAATTGGGGGGAAAAGATAATTTGCTAGCTCCATTAACCAGGGGAGCTCAGGACAGAAGCAGCTCCTGTCCAGGCATAAACCGTCCATGGACCTTAAGCACCTTTCGCTTCTGCATG
The DNA here is from genome assembly GCF_024166365.1 of Elephas maximus indicus. Taxonomy (NCBI): domain Eukaryota; kingdom Metazoa; phylum Chordata; class Mammalia; order Proboscidea; family Elephantidae; genus Elephas; species Elephas maximus. The sequence goes on from NC_064838.1 coordinate 22,865,498, forward strand.
GACCTGTGTGGGCCTATTTCAGGAGAATAGGCCCTTGCTGGCAAACTCCAACCATTTCGGCTATGCGGTGGAGAGGTGGGTGTTTGACGTTTTACATTACTTTGCCTATTAAACAAGGCCCTCACCTACCCACAACAGGGACCTAAGGAATGGTAGCTCCACTCAGGTCACCCAGCCACCCACGACAGGGGTCCAAAGATAACTGGTACCTCCCAGTCCTTATAACCAAAAACTTTGGGTGCCCATGGTCCCTCTGCAGAACCCACCCACCAGCATGCTCTAGGGAAAAGACACATGTTTTCCTCAGAGACACTTGGGGGTTGGTTTTCAGCCCCCTGCCTTGTTCAGAGAGTGACCCCCCTGCTGCAATCAGATACCAGTATATATGCCAATCACCCCTGCCCCTCTAAGACTGTAGGACAGAGCCTATACCACACACTTGATGATCAGCTACCTGGAAACCTGAGCTGAATTCAAACAAGAAAAGTGAATGGACTCCTATACTGATATACCTGATAACAGCTCTAGCCAGCTGGGGACAGGATGCCAGAGCTCCAAAGGTGAAAATAATCAAGCTAGCTCACTCAAGCAACCCATAGGGGTATACCAAAACAAAACAAAGCAAGCAGCTATGACACAGTAAGCAAGCATAAACTAATACAATAACTTATAAATGGCTCGGAGACAACAGTCCATATCAAGTCACATAAAGAAACAGACCATGATCACCTCAACAGGCTCTCAAGACAAAGAATCCAGGGATCTTCTAGATGAAAGTGCCTTCCTGAAATTACCAGAGGCAGAATACAAAAGTTTAATATACAGAACCCTTGAAGACATCAGGAAGGAAATGAGGCAATACACAGAACAAACCAAGGAACACACAGATAAAGCAACTGAAGAAATTAGAAAGATTATTCAGGAACATAACGAAAAGCTTAATAAGCTGGAAAAATCCATAGACAACAATCAGAAATTCAGAAGATTAACAATAAAATTACAGGATTAGATAACTCAATAGAAATTCAGAGGAGCAGAATTAAGCAAGTAGAAGCTAGAATTTCTGAACTCAAAGATAAATCACTTGGCACTAATACATTTGAAGAAAAATCAGATAAAAGAATTTTTTTTTTAAATGAAGAAACCTTAAGAATCATGTGGGACTCTATCAAGAGAAATAACTTACGAGTGGTTGGAGTACCAGAACAGGGAGGGATAACAGAAAATACAGAGAAAATTGTTGAAGATTTGTTGGCAGAAAACTTCCCTGATATTGTGAAAGATGAGAAGATATCTATCCAAGACCCTTATCGAACTCCATATGAGGTAGATCTTAAAAGAAAGTCACCAAGACATTTTATAATCAAGCTTACCAAAACCAAACATAAAGAGATAATTATAAGAGCAGTGAGAGATAAAAGAAAAGTCACCTACAAAGGAGAGCCAATAAGAATAAGCTCGGACTGCTCAGCAGAAACCATGCAGGCAAGAAGGCAATGGGATGATATATTTAAAACATTGAAGGAAAAAAATTGCCTGCCAAGAATCATATATCCATCAAAACTGTCTCTTAAATATGAAGGTGAAGGTAAGACATTTCCAGATAAACACACACAAGTTGAGGGAATTCATAAAAACCAAACCAAAACTACAAGAAATACTAAAGACAGTTCTTTGGTTAGAAAATCAATAATATCAGGTATCAACCCAAGACTAGAACACTGGGCAGAGCAACCAGAAGTCAACCCAGACAGGGAAATCTAAAAAAACAAAGCAAGATTAAAAAAAAAAAAAAAGCCCAACACAGAGCAACACCAATGTTATTATAAAAAGGAAGACAACATTAAAATAATAAAGGGGGACTAAGAAATATAATCATATACTTTCCATATGGAGAGGAAGATATGGCAGTCCAAAGAAATAAAAGTTAGCTTTAAATTATTATTATTATTTTTAATTAAGAAAAATAGGGGTAAATAATAAGGTAACCACAAAGGAGACAAACTATCCTACTCATCAAAATAAAATACAAGGGAAAAATACAGACTCAGCAGAAACAAAATCAACAACAACAAATATGAGGAAAGGACAATATATAAAGAAAATCTACTCAGCACATAAAATCAAGTGGGAAAAAGAAACTGTCAACAACACACAAAAAAAGACATCAAAATGATAGCACTAAATTCATACCTATCCATAACTACCCTGAATGTAAATGGACTAAAGGCACCAATAAAGAAACAGAGAGTAGCAGAATGGATTAAAAAACAAGATCCATCTATATGCTGCCTACAAGAGACACACCTTAGACTTAGAGACACAAACAAACTAAAACTGAAAGGATGGAAAAATATATATCAAGCAAACAACAATCAAAAAAGAGCAGAAGTGGCAATATTAATTTTTGACAAAATAGACCTTGAAGTTAAATCCATCAGAAAGGATAAGGAAGGACACTAGATAATGACAATACACCAAGAAGATATAACCATATTAAATATTTATGCACCCAATGACAGGGCTGCAAGATACATAAAACAAACTCTATCAGCATTGAAAAGTGAGGTAGACGGCTCCACAATAATAGTAGGAGACTTCAACACACCATTTTCGGTGAAGGACAGGACATCCAGAAAGAAGCTGAATTTAAAGACATGGAAGATCTAAATGCCACAATCAACCAACTTGACCTCGTAGACATATACAGAACACCACCCAACAGCAACCAAGTATACTTTCTTTTCTAGTGCACGTGGAACATTCTCTAGAATAGACCACATATTAAGTCATAAAGCAAACCTTAGCAGAATCCAAAACATTGAAATATTACAAAGCATGTTCTCTGACCATAAGGCCATAAAAGTGGAAATCAATATCAGGAAAAGCAGGGTAAAGAAATCAAACACTTGGAAACTGAACAACACCCTGCTCAAAAAAGACTGGATTATAGAAGACGTTAAGGATGCAATAAAGAAATTCATAGAATCCAATGCGAATGAAAACACTTCCTATCAGAAGCTTTGGGACACAGCAAAAGCGGTGCTCAGAGGCCAATTTATATCAACAAATGCACACATCCAAAAAGAAGAAAGGGCCAAAATCAAAGAATTATCCCTACAACTTGAACAAATAAAAAGAGAGCAACAAAAGAAACCAACAGGCACCAGAAGAAAACAAATAATAAAAATTAGAGCTGAATTAAATGAAATAGAAAACAGAAAAACAATTGAAAGAATTAACAACACCAAAAGCTGGTTTTTTGAAAAAATCAACAAAATTGATAAACCACTGGCCAAACTGACAAAAGAAAAACAGGAGAGGAAGCAAATAACCCAAATAAGAAATGAGATGGGCGATATTACAACAGACCCAACTGAAATTAAAAGAATATCAGATTACTATGAAAAACTATACTCAAACAAATTTGAAAACCTCGAAGAAATGGGTGAATTCCTAGAAACACACCACCTACCTAAACTAACACAAACAGAAGTAGAACAACTAATTAGACCCATAACAAAAGAAGAGATTTCAAAAGGTAATCCAAAAACTCCCAACAAAAAAAAAGGCCCTGATCCCGACAGCTTCACTGCACACTTCTACCAAACTTTCAGAGAAGAGTTGACACCACTACTACTAAAGGTATTTCAGAGCATAGAAAAGGACAGAATACCACCAAACTCATTCTATGAAGCCACCATATCCCTGATACCAAAACCAGGTAAAGACACCACAAGAAAAGAAAATTGTAGACCTATATCCCTCATGATTGTACAAGCAAAAATCCTCAAAAAAATTCTAGCCAATAGAATTCAACAACATACCAAAAAATAATTCACCATTACCAAGTGGGATTCACACCAGGTATGCAGGGATGGTTCAACATTAGAAAAACAACTAATGTAATCCACCACATAAGTAAATCAAAAGACAAGAATCACATGATTTTATCAATTGATGCAGAAAAGGCATTTGACAAAGTTTAACACTCATTCATGATAAAAACTCTCAGCAGAATAGGAATAGAAGGAAAATTCCTCAACATAGTAAAGGGCATTTATAAGCCAACAGCCAACATCACCCTACATGGAGAGTGCCTGAAAACATTCCCGTTGAGATTGGGAACCAGACAAGGATGCCCTTTATCACCACTGTTATTCAACATTGTGCTGGAAGTCCTAGCCAGAGCAATTAGGCTAGATAAAGAAATAAAGGGCAACCAGATTGGCAAGGAAGAAGTCAAAGTAACTCGATTTGCAGATGGCATGATCTTATACACAGAAAACCCTAAGGAATCCTCCAGAAAACTACTGAAACTAATAGTTCAGCAGAGTATCGGGATACAAGATAAACATACAAAAATCAGTTGGATTCCTCTACACCAACAAAAAGAACATTGAAGAGGAAATAACCAAATCAATGCCATTTACAGCAGCCCCCAAGAAGATAAAATACTTAGGAATAAATCTTACCAGAGATGTAGAAGGCTTATAAGAAGAAAACTACAGTACACTTCTGCAAGAAACAAAAAGAGACTTACATAAGTGTAGAAACATAGCTTACTCGTGACTAGGAAGACTTAACATTATAAAAATGTCTATTCTACCAAAAAAATCTATATATTTAATGCAATTCCAATCAAAATCCCAAGGATATTCTTTAATGAGATGGGGAAACAAATCACCAACTTCATATGGAAGGGAAAGAGGCCCCAGATAATTAAGGCATTACTGAAAAAGAAGAACAAAGTGGGAGGCCTTACTCTACCTGATTTTAGAACCTATTATACTGCCACAGTAGTCAAAATAGCTTGGTACTGGTACAACAACAGATACATAGACCAATGGAAGAGAATTGAGAATCCAAACATAAATCCATGCACATATGAGCAATTGATATTTGACAAAGGTCCCAAAACAGTTAAATGGGGAAAAGACAGTCTTTTTAACAAATGGTGCTGGCATAACTGGATATCCATCTGCAAAAAAATGAAACAAGGCCCATACCTCACTCCATGCACAAAAACTAACTCAAAATGGATCAAAGACTTAAATAAAAAAATCTAAAATGATAAAGATCATGGAAGAAAAAATACGGACAATGTTAGGAGCCCTAATACATGGCATAAACAGTATATAAAACATTATAAAGAATGTAGAAGAAAAACTAGATAAATGGGAGATCCTAAAAATCAAACACCTATGCTCATCCAAAGACCACTAAAAGGGTAAAAAGACTACCTACAGACTGGGAAAAAGTTTTTAGCTATGACATTTCTGATCAGCACCTGATCTCTAAAATCTACATGAGACTGCAAAAACTCAACCGCAAAAAGACAAATAACCCAATTAAAACATGGACAAAAGATATGAAGAGACACTTCACTAAAGAAGACATCCAGGTAGCTAACAGATATATGAGGAAATGTTCACGATCATTAGCCATTAGAGAAATGGAGATCAAAATTACAATGAGATTTCATCTCACTCCAATAAGGCTGGCATTAATGCAAAACACACAAAATAATAAATGTTGGAGAGGCTGTAGAGAGATTGGAACACTTCTACACTGCTGGTGGGAATGTCAAATGGTACAACCACTTTGGAAATCGATTTGGCACTTCCTTAAAAACCTAGAAATAGAACTATCATACGATCTAGTAATCCCACTCCTTGGAATATATCCTAGAGAAATAAAAGCCTTTACACGAACAGATATACACACACCCATGTTTATTGCAGCACTGTTTACAATAGCAAAAAGATGGAAGCAACCAAGGTGCCTATCAATAGATGAATGGATAAATAAATTATGGTATATTCACACAATGGAATACTATTCATTGACAAAGAACAGTGAGGAATCTGTGAAACATTTCCTAACATGGAGGAACCTGGAAGGCATTATGCTGAGTGAAATTAGTCAGTTGCAAAAGGACAAATGTTGTATAAGACCACTATTATAAGAACTTGAGAAATAGTTTAAACTGAGAAGAAAACATTCTTTTGTGGTTACGAGAGGGGGGAGGGAGGATGGGAGAGGAGTATTCACTAATTAGTAGGTAAGAACTACTTTAGGCGAAGGGAGAGACAGCACACAATACAGGGGAGGTCAGCACAACTGGACTAAACCAAAAGCAAAGAAGTTTCCTGAATAAACTGAATGTTCCAAAGGCCAGCATAGCAGGGGCAGAGGTCTGGGGACCATGGTTTCAGGGAACATCTAAGTCAATTGGCATAATAAAATGTATTAAGAAAACATTCTGCATCCCACTTTGAAGAGTGGCATCTGAGGTCTTAAATGCTAGCAAGCAGCCATCTAAGATGCATCAATTGGTCTCAACCCACCTGGATCAAAGGAGAATGAAGAACACCAAGGACACAAGGTGATTATGAGCCCAAGAGACAGAAAGGGCCACATGAACCAGCGACTACATCATCCTGAGACCAGAAGAACTAGATGGTGCCTGGCTACATCCGATGACTGCCCTGACAGGGAACACAACAGAGAACCCCTGAGGGAGCAGGAGAGCAGTGGGATGCACACCCCAAATTCTCATAAAAGACCAGACTTAATGGTCTGACTGAGACTAGAGGGACCCCGGTGGTCATGGTCCCCAGACCTTCTGTTGGCCCAGGACAGGAACCATTCCCGAAGCCAACTCTTCAGACATGGATTGGACTGGACAATGGGTTGGAGAGGGATTCTGGTGAGGAGTGAGCTTCTTGGATGAGGTGGACACTTGAGACTATGTTGGCATCTCCTGCCTGGAGGGAAGATGAAAGGGTGGAGGGGGTTAGAAGCTGGTAAAATGGACACAAAAAGAGAGAGTGGAGAGAGAGAGCGGGCTGCCCCATTAGGGGGAGAGTAATTGGGACTGTGTAGCAAGGTGTATATGGACTTTTGTGTGAGAGACTGACTTGATTTGTAAACTTTCACTTAAAGCACAATATTTTTTAAAAAAAGAACATTTCAATGTCTATCCTGAAGTACAACACTGTCAGGGATAGGATAATATTCATATCCTGGTGTATTCTGGTTGAATGGACATAGGGACTACAAGGTGGAGAGAGGGAGTGTGCTGTCACATTACAGGGAGAGCAAGTAGGGTCATATAACAATGTGTATAAGCTTTTGTATGAGAAACTGACTTGAATTTTAAACTTTCACTTGAAGCACTATCAAAAAAGAAAAAAAAATCCTCACGATTTGACCAATAAGCAACATCATGGTAAAGGGAAAAAAATTGAAGTTGTCAAGGATTTCATTTTACTTGGCTCCACAATCAACAGCCATGGAAGCAGCAGTCAGGAAATGAAACAACGCATTGCATTGGGCAAATCTGCTGCAAAAGACCTCTTTAAATTGTTAAAAAGCAAAGATGTCAGCTTGAAGACTAAGGTGCACCTGACTGAAGCCATAGTGTTTTCAATCCCCTCATATCCATGTGAAAGCTAGATGATGAATAAGGAAGACCAAAGAGCTGATGTCTTTGAATTGTGGTGTTGGTGAAGAATATTGAATATACCATGGACTGCCAGAAGGATGAACAAATCAGAATGCTCCTTAGATGCAAGGATGGGGAGACTAGGTCTCACATGCTTTGGACATGTTATCAGGAGGGATCAGTTCCTAGAGAAGGACATCATGCTTGGTAAAGTAGAGGGTTAGTGAAAAAGAGGAAGACCCTCAAGGGGATGGATTGACACGGTGGCCTCAACAATGGGCTCAAGCATAGCAACAGTTATTAGCATGGCGCAAGACCGGGCAGTGTTATGTTCTGTTGTACATGAGCGTCACTCTGAGTCAGAAGTGACTCCACGGCATCTAACAACAACAACAATCCATTAGAAGCTGCCAGGTGCATCAGCCAAAGAAAGATCCAGCTTAACTCTATTGATTGATGGGTTGATGACAAATTCGAATAAAATGAAAGTCTAATATGAAGATTGAACAGGAATACTTCTCAGAATTCAACCTCCAAATTAGATATGATGATTGCTGACTTCTTGGAAGAATGGCTTAGAGATCTACCTCCAAAAACTCAGCCACTGAAAACCCTGTGGAGCACAGTTCTACTCTGACACACGTGGGGTCATCCTAAGCTGGAATAGACTCTTTGGCAACTGGTACTAGACGTTGACTTTCTCATTTGTGGAACTGTTTTTAATGTAGCGGAAGCTATTGTTGAAACACATCCAACCTGGTTGCTAAGAATTATTTTGTTTTTTTTTTTTTCCTTTGAGGGTGTGATAAAGGATGCTGAATAATGAATAGACTGGGGGGTTATAATGGCAAAGTAAAAATTAAGGTGATTACTAAGTCAACAAAGATAAATGGGCTATGTATTGAATTAGGAGTCATTATAGGTCAGTCTTTTCAGTCTGTAATAGATCGCTCTAGGGGTACATCTGATGTGCCAAAGCAAATATGATTACCCAAGAAGCTGGTTAAATGGGATCCAATAAGGATTTTTTTAACTTTTTTTTTTTTTTTTTGTACTTTAGATGGTTTACAGAACAAACTAGTTTCTCATTAAACAGTACACATATTGTTTTATGACATTGGTTAACAACCCCACAACATGTCAACACTCTGTCTTCTCAGCCTTGGATTCCCTATTACCAACTTTGCAGTTCCCTCCTGCCTTCTAGTCCTGGCCCCTGGGCTGGTATGCCCCTTTAGTCTGGTTTTGTTTTATGGGACTATCCAATCTTTGGCTGAAGGGTGAACCTCAAGAATGACTTCATTACTGAGCTGAAAGGGGATCGGGGGGGCATACTCTAATGGTTTCTCCAGTCTACGTCAGGCCAGCAAGTCTGGCCTTTCTTTTTGACTTAGAATTTTGTTTTACATTTTTCTCTAGCTCTGTCCGGGACATCTTATTATGATCCCTATCAGAGCAGTCAGTGGTGGTAGCCAGGCACCATCTACTTGTAGTGGACACAGTGTGGTGGAGGCCGTGGTAGATGTGGTCCATTAGTCCTATGGACTAATCTTTCCCTTGTATCTCTAGTTTCCTTCATTCTTCTTTGCTCCCGAAGGGGTGAGACCAGTGGAGTATCCTAGATAGCCGCTCACAGGCTTTTAAGACCCCAGATGCTACTCACCAAAGTAGAATGTAGAACATTTTTTTTTATAAACATTTATGGCAACTGAGCCAGATGTTCCCCGAGACCATGGTCCCCACAGCCACCAGTCCAGCAATTCCATCCCTCAGGGAGTTTGAATGTGTCTATGGAGCTTCCATGACCTTGCCTTGTACAAATTTGTGCTGGCTTCCCCAGTATTGTGTACTGTCTTACCCTTCACCGAAGTTACCACTTATCTATTGTCTATTTAGTATTCCTTTTAAACATTACCATCAGCTATATGAAAAAAATCAAGGTACAGACATGATTATTTAGAGAATTATAAAACATTCTGATGCTTTACTTTTGTAACTCTTACACTTTATTTGTTTTGGGCTGAAATATGGGTGACATTTTTGACACCTAGAGCTAAATTTCTGGTGCTATTGTTCAATGAGTGGGACAAGAGGGCTGAGATAAAAGTATAACACATTCTTTTCACATCTAAAGCATTAGACCCATTTTCAGTGTGAAGGATAAAACCGTGAACCCTTCTGGCTGGTAGATATCATGCAGCTTCATTTTTACTTCAGTCCTTTGGCTACAAAAAAAAAAGTCAAACAATTGTGCTTCTTTTTTGATTCTCTGCTTTGGGGGGAGACAGAGAATGAGGGTATTAGAGTCAGTGTTTGAACAGTGTGTGTGTGTGTCTCTCTGTGTGTTTCTTAAGAAAAAGAACCCAACATATTCCAGGTTAATAAAGCAAAAGAGGTTAGAATGAAAATTGTAAAGCATTTTCCAATCATAGGATTGTTTTTTAAAACAAAGACAACATTTATGTGGGACACTGAGGTCTTAGCCTGTGATCAGAGCCCGTAAGAACTCAATAGATGAAGGTTAATTTGAAGAGAAGAATGTTTTTATTCTCTAGAACTGGCCTTGTCTTTTCTGCTTCTCCCCCATGACAACCACAAAACCTCGATTTGCTCTACTGTAAAACAATGTCTTTAATTCTGTGAGATAAAAATTAAAGAGACAAAACAAAAAGCCAGGAGAGTCAACCCTGTTACTGGGTGTAACGTGGATTAAGTAATTGTTTAGATAAATCCCAAAAGATATATAACATTTCATTTGACAGTCTATCTAGGTAAAAGCATTCATGATTATGTTTTAGTATGCTAACCCAGTTCTGGAAAACTCAGGGCATAAACATTTAGTGGAACTGAAAGAAAGTTAACTGCTGTTTTAATTTTAAAGGATATTACAAAGGTTAGTGGTATGTTTTATGAGCGTAACATGCACAATTGCAGCAGGCATGGCTGGCTAGAGTGGATTATATTTTATACAGAATTAGTCTAGACGCCTGTTGAAGCCGCTAAGAAATAGGCAGTATGGACGGCCTTGCAAACCAGGGCTTCCACCCCAGATATACCAAATCAGAATCTACATTTTAACAAGGTCCCCAGATGATTCTTATGTATAATGCATTTTGAGATCCACTGCTCTGCTAGTGGGTCTCAGAATTGGACCCTAATCAGTACTATTAGCGTCACCTGGAAACTTGTTAGAAATGCAAATTCTCAGCAGGGGTTCAAACAGGTTTGAAGCCCTGTTGCGAGCATTTGTTTCGCTTATGGCATACCCGTTTTTAAAAACAGTGTTTGCCTTTGATTTTGCATAGTAAAGCACTTTTTACAATAATATTGGGTAAATAAGTAGATATCTTCTAAACTTATACGTTATCTTAAGTAACCTAAATCACTGATTTTTTTTTTTTTTTCTGTAATAAGAAAGTTAATAGTTGGAATAGTATGAAGTTGCTATGGTAACATGCACGTCTATTTCTCTTGAGGAGCATATGACTAGTATGTCTTTTAACCTATTTTATTATGAGAACTTCCATGAGATGTAATAATAGAGATCTGTAGTCCTTATAATTTTACTTTTCTACTTCAACCCTCTAAATAATCTTTTCAGATTAAAAAAAAGGTTAATTAGCAGAATTATTTTGAATATGAGAAAAAATAAATGTATCTTCTGTCAAAAAAAATCTCCTAAAATATTCAGAATCCTTTGTATTATTTTACATTTTATGGACTTCATTAACTTTCTACCCAAGCAAATTTTGTATACATGAGTCTTCTATTATTTTCACATAATGCTTTTATTTAAAGCGAAAATAACATTCACCTCAAGGGACCAAATGTACTGTTGCTTCAGAATCTATTAACATATTTTATTTTTACAGAATGTATTATTTGGCTTGCATTTGCTTATGCACATGTATATATTTCTTTCTCAAAAACCCCTCCCCAGAATCTTCATGAACTAATGTTAAGTGGTTCTTTAACATCCTTGATAAGTAGTTATTAATCTATATCTCTAAATCAGACTTACAAACCAGGGCTTTGAACCTATTGGTTCTGGTTCAAATCCCTGCTGAGAATTTGTATTTCCACCCCAGATATACTGAATCAGAATCTACAGTCTGATTCTTGTGTATAAGAAATTTTGAGAACCACTGCTCTGCTAGTGGTTCTCAGAATTGATCCCTAACCAGAGCCCTATTAGCATTGCCTGGGGTCTTGTTAGAAATGCAAATTCTCAGCAGGGGTTGGAAATCCTGTTGCAAACACAAAGAGCTACAGGAGCCAAACGGGTAACGAAAATGAGTGAAATAGGAACAAATAAGGAGAAGTCAAGGCTGGAGATCACCTATTCAATAGACAGGTAGCAGCTCCTTCTCAGGCCCTGGTAAGTTTGATGTATGGAAGGTGTACCCAATTTTTTCCTGATTTTTAAAGAGAAGTCAGAATTATGAAGATTAATGTGAAATCTGCCCACATGTGAATTTAGAAACCTAAAGTAATTTAATTTTTGTAAATGTACCATGAAGGCTGTCTTAGTTACCTAATGCTGCTGTCACAGAAATACCACACGTGGATGGCTTTAATAGACAGAATTTATTCTCTCACAGTTTAGGAGGCTAGAAGTCTGAATTCAGGACACTAACTCCACGAGAAGGCTTTCTCTCTCTGTCAGCTCTAGGGAAAGGTCCTTGTCAATCTTCCCCTGGTCTAGACCTTCTCAGCACAGGGACCCTGGGTTCAAAGGGCATGCTCTGCTTGTGGCTCTTCTTGCTTGGTGGTAATGAGGTCCCCCTCCTCTCTGCTTGCTTCTTTCTTTTATATCTGGAAAGAGATTGGCTCAAGATACAAATTAATCCTATAGATTGTGTCCTGCCTCATTAACATAACTGACTTTAATCCTGCCTCATTAATATCATAGAGGTTAGGATTTACAATACATGGAATAATTACATCATATTACAAAATGGAGGACAACGACACAATACCAGGAATCATGGCCAAGTTGACACATGTTTTGGGGGGACACAATTCAACCCATAATAAGGGGTCAAAACCGTCAGCAAGCTTCATCTGGATCACTGTCAGCCACCATTCTGCAACCTCTACATACCTCAAGAAGGCACTGGTATTCAGTGGTAGATTTCTCCCCTTCCATGTGGGACCCAGGTTCAATTCCTGGTCAATGTGTCTCATACACAGCCGCCACCCACCCACCTGTCAGTGGAAGCTTCCATGTTGCCGTGATGATAAACAGGTTTTGGCAGAGCTTTCAGACTAAAACAGACTAGGAAGAAAAGCCTGGTGATTTTCTTCTGAAAATCAGCCAGTGAAAACCCTATGGATCACAATAGTCTAATCTCCTTGGGCACGGAGTCTGCATGCATCAGGGCCAACTTTATGGCAGCTAATAACAACAACTAACCTCAAGAGGAAACTCCAGCCTCGGGAAGACTAAATCCTGAGATGTTGACACTTAATGATCCAAATGAAAAGTGCCATAATTTACATTCTTTTTTTACAGATGCATAGAATAATATTTGACCAATTGTCTGAAATTCATGACATAAATCATAAACAGCTGTACAAAGATGGATCGCCTCCTGCTATTTTAAAGTGAGTTATGATCTTTGATCTAATGATTAAAACTGTATATTCAGATGAATGGAAGCCCCTGGGGAAAAATCAGTGAGGAAGAATAAAATGGTTTGGATTTGGGCTGTTGGGGTAGTGATTGAATGTTGCAAAGGTGCTTTTAGACAGAGGAAGGTATTTAGAGAGACAAGGTGGGGGGGGGGAAGAAAGGAGAGGAGGTGAAAATGTGGCTAACTAAAAGGTTGGAGGTTAGATTCCACCCAGAGGTGCCTTGCAGGAAAGGCCTGGCAATCTACTTCTGAAAAACTAGGCATTGAAAATCCTATGAAGCACAGTTCTGCTCTGACACACATGGAGGCTGGTTTGGTTTTGGTTTTCGAGTGTTGAAAGACTAGGAAAAAGAATTTTACTATTTTGAGGTGAGGATAATTCCCTCCCTGTCTTCTAATAAAACTGTCAAGAAAATTCATATTATACTTCAATGATTTCAGAGGTGGTTATATGTTTGTTACTGCTGGTTTATTTAGTGTTATTGTTTGAGATTAGAACATCTTTCCATGAGTTGCACCTCATGGAAAAGCCAGGTAGTCTTAGAATGCCCAGTGATGCCAAGGTTACCTCGGATTTTATATTATGCATAGGAATCGTTATGTTTCCACTGCTTTATGAAATAGGACATTATTTAGAAAGAAACGACTTTTAAGTGAGAATTCATGGAGATGTAAAGCTAGAGATTTATCGTAGAAGCTATTTTATGGAGCATTTATAGGGAAAGCTGTACATCAGCGGGGAACTGCCAGAAGTTCAAGACAAATTTAGAAGAGGGCATGGAACAAGGGATATCATTGCTGATGTCAGATGGATCTTTGCTGAAAGCAGAGAATACCAGAAATATGTTGACCTGTGTTTTATCAACTGCATGAAGGCATTCAACTGTGTGGATCATAACAAATTATAGATAGCACTGTGAAGAATGGGAATTCCGGAATTCTTAATTGTGCTCATGCAAAAACTGTACATGGATCAAAAGGCAGTAGTTCAAACAAAATAAGGGGATACTACCTGGTTTAAAATTGCTAAAGGTGTCTGGCAGGGTTGTATCCTTCCGCCTTGCTTATTTAATTTATACACTGAACAAATAATCAGAGAACCTGGGCTATATGAAGAAGAATGTGGGGCAAGAGGTTAGGAAGAAGATTCATTAACAACCTGAGAAACGCAGATGATGCAGCCTTGCTTGCTAAATGTGAAGACAACTTGAAGAGCCTACTTACGAAGGTATAAGACTACAGCCTTCAGTATGAATTACATCTGAACATAAAAAACCCGAAAAAACATTATAACTGGACTAATAAACAACATCATGATAAATCATGAAGAAATTGAAATTGTCAGGCTTTCATTCTTCTTGGATCAATAGTCAATGCCAATGGAAGTGCCAATGGAGAAATCAAACAACATATTGCACTAGGCAAATCTGTTGCAAAAGACCTCTTTAAAGTGTTATAAAGACAAGATGTCGCTTTGATGATTAAAGTGCCCTGACCCAAGCCACAGTATTTTAAATTGCCTTATACAGATGTGAAAGCTGGACAATGAAAAAAGGAAAGTGAAAGAATTGATGCATTTGAATTGTGGTGTTGAAGAAGAATATCGAATATATTATGGACTGCTAGAAAAACAAATAAGTCTGCCTTGAAGGAAGTGCAACCTGAATGCTCCTTAGAAGGGAGGGTGGTGAGACTTCATCTCACATACTTTGAATATATCATCAGGAGGGACAAATCACTGGAGAATACATCATGCTGAGTTCTCTAGAAAAGCAAAATCAGTAAAGCATATAAATATATAGAGAGATTTATATCAAGGAAATGGCTCATGCAGTTGTAGAGGTTGAAAAGCTGCACATATGAGCAGCTGATATTTGACAAAAGCCCAAAGACGGTTAAATGGGGAAAAGACAATTTTTTCAACAAATGCTGCTGGCATAACTGAATATCCATCTGCAAAAAAATGTAACAAGACCCATACCTCATACCATGCACAAAAACCAACTCAAAATGGATCAAAGACCTAAATATAAAATAATAAAGATCATGGAAAAAAAAATAGGGACAATGCTAGAAGCCCTAATACATGGCATTGACAGCATACAAAACATTACTAACAATGCGTAAATACCAGATGAGAAACTGGATAACTGGGAGCTCTTAAAAATCAAACACCTATGCTCATCCAAACACTTCGCTAAAAGAGTAAAAAGATTACCTACAGGCTGGGAAAAAGTTTTTAACTGTGACACTTATGATCAGCATCTAATCTCTAAAATCTACATGATACTGCAAAAACTCAATAACAAAAAGACAAATAACCCAATTAAAAAATGGGCAAAGGATTTAAACAGGCACTTCACTAAAGAAGACATTCAGGTAACTAACAGATACATGAGGAAATGCTCATGATCATTAGCCATTAGGGAAATGCAAATCAAAACTACAATGAGATTCCATCTGACTCCAATAAGGCTGGCATTAATCCACAAAACACAAAATAATAAATGTTGGAGAGGCTGTGGAGAGACTGCAACACTTATACACTGCTGGTGGGAATGTAAAATGGTACAATCACTTTGGAAATCAATTGAGTGCTTCCTTAAAAAGCTAGAAATAGAACTACCATACGATCCAGCAATCCCACTCCTTGGAATATATCCTAGACAATTAAGAGCCTTTGCATGAATAGATATTTGCACACCCATGTTCATTGCAGCACTGTTTACAATAGCAAAAGATGGAAGCAACCAAGGTGCTCATCAACGATGAATGGATAAATAAATTATGGTCTATTCACACAATGAAATACTATGCACTGATAAAAAACAGTGATGAATCTGTGAAACATTTCATAGCCTGAAGGAACTTGGAAGGCATTATTCTGAGTGAAATTAGTCGATTGCAAAAGGACCAATATTGTACGGGACCACTACTATAAGAATTCAAGAAATAGTTTAAACAGAGAAGAAAACAACTTTGACAGTTACAAGAGTGGGGAGAGAGGGAGGAAGAGGGGTATTTACTAATTAGATAGTAGATAAGAACTATTTTAGGTGAAGGGAAAGACAACACACGATACAGGAGAGATCAGCACAACTGGACTAAACCAAAAGCAAAGAAGTTTCCTGAATAAACCAAATGCTTCAAAGGCCAGCATATCAGAGGGATGGGTTTGGGGACCATGGTTTCAGGGAACATCTAGGTCTATTGGCATAACAAAATGTATTAAGAAAATATTCTACATCCTACTTTAGTGAGCGGAGTCTGGGGTCTTAAAAGCTAGGAAGCGGCCATCTAAGATATGTCAATTAGTCTCAACCCACCTGTAGCAAAGGAGAACGAAGAACACCAAAGACACAACTTAATTATGAGCCCAAGAGACAGAAAGGGCCACATAAATCCGAGACCACATCATCCTGAGACTGGAAGAACTGGATAGTTCCTGGCTACCACCAATAACTGCCCTGACAGGGAACACAACAGAGAATTCCTGATGGAGCAAGAGAACAGTGGGATGCACACCTCAAATTCCCGTAAAAAGACCAGACTTAATGGTTTGACTGAGACTGCAGGCACCCCGGAGGTCATGGTTCCTGGACTCTCTGTTAGCTCAAGACT
This sequence comes from Elephas maximus indicus, assembly GCF_024166365.1. Taxonomy (NCBI): domain Eukaryota; kingdom Metazoa; phylum Chordata; class Mammalia; order Proboscidea; family Elephantidae; genus Elephas; species Elephas maximus. The sequence continues at coordinate 22,882,205 of NC_064838.1, forward strand.
GGAATCATTCCTGAAGCCAACTCTTTAAAGAGGGATTGGACTGGACTACAAGACAGAAAACGATACTGGTGAGGAGTGAACTTCTTGGCTTAAATAGACACATGAGACTGTATGGGCAGCTCCTGTCTGAAGGGGAGATGAGAAGGCAGAGGGGGGCAGAAGCTGGCTGAATGGACATGGGAATACAGGGTGGAGAGGGAGTGTGCTGTCTCATTAGGGGAAGAGCAACTGGGAGTATTTAGCAAGGTGTATATAAATTTTTGTATGAGAGACTGACTTGATTTGTAAACTTTCACTTAAAACACCATTAAAAAAAAAAATCAACCGACATATTGCATTGGGCAAATCTGCTGCAAAAGACCTCTTTAAAGTGTTGAAATCCAAGGTGTCACTTTGAGGACTATGGTGCACCTGATCCAATCCATGGTATTTTCAATTTCGTCATATGCATGCAAAAGCTGTGCAATGAATAAGAAGACCAAAGGAGAATTGATGCCTTTGAATCATGGTGTTGGCGAAGAATGCTGAATATACCATGGACTGCCAGAAAAATCAAGAAATCTGCCTTGGAAGTACAGCCAGAATGACCCTTAGAAGTGAGGAGGGTGAGATTTTGTTTCACATATATTTGACACGTTATCAAGAGGGACCAGTCCCTGGAGAAGAACATCATGCTTGGTAAAGTAGAGGGTCAGCAAAGGCTCTCAGTGAGATGAACTGACACAGTGGCTGCAACAATGGGCTCAAACATAGCAATGATTGTGAGGATAGCTCAGGATTGGGCAATGTTTCATTCTGTTATGCATAGGGCTACTTTGAGTCAGAACTGACTAGACAGCACCTATCAACAGCAACAATAAATATTTTTTCAAGGATATATCCTTTGTGCACCTCCATTTCTATCACCCTAAACCAATGATCTCTATCCCTGCCTGGGCTCCTGCAACAGCTTTCTAATTGGAACACCAGCACCTGTTCTGGCCTCTCTCCAATACATTTTCCACTCTGTAGAGGGAGTATTTTTTTTAAATGCAAATTTGATCATGCTTAAAACACTCCATTGGCTTTTCATTACTCTTTGGATAGAGATCAAATGTGTAACATGGCTTATAAAACTCTGATTGTTTGGCACCTGCCTAATTTTCCAGCATCATCTCATACCAACACAAAACAAATCCAGAATTCCCAGGCGCCCTCTGATCAACAGTCCTTTTCAGCCTTCCTGACTGCCTACATTTCTGTGAATACATCAGTCTCTATTGCATGTTATATTTTTGCCAAACCTGGCCCATTTCTTGGTATGCTCTCCTTTGCTACTGCCCCCCTGTCCTTTTACTTGGTTGCTGTTTTTGTTAACTGCCATCAAGTCAGCCCCTGACTCATGGCAACTCCACACCCAATGGAATGGAACACTGCCCTGTCCTGTGCCATTCCCATGGTTGGTTGTGGGTCAGACCATTGTGCTACATATAGTTTTCATTGTCTGATTTTCAGAAGTAGACCACCTGGATCTATCTTAGTCTGGAAGCTCCAGACTGTTCAGCATTATAGCAACATGCAAGCCTCCATTGATAGGTGACTGTGCGTGAAATGCTTTGGCTGGTAACCAAAACTGGGTCTTCCACATGGAAAGTGAAAATTCTACCACTGAGCAGCCACTGCCCCCTTTTACCTGGTTATTTTCTACCTTTTCCTCAGATTTCATTATAATTGTCCTTCAAGAAAGTCTTCCTTAGACTACAGCAGCCTGAGACCAGAAGAACTAGATGGCGCCCCGCTACAACTGATGACTGCCCTGACAGGGAACACAACAGAGAACTCCTGAGGGAGCAGAAAAGCAGTGGGATACAGGTCCCAGATTCTCGTGAAAAGACCAGACTTAATGGTCTGACTGAAACTAAAAGCACCCCGGTGGTCCTGGCTCCCAGACCTTCTGTTAGCCCAGGACAAGAACCATTCCCAAAGCCAACTCTTCAGACAGGGATTAGACTGGACAATGGGATGGGGAGGAATGCTGGTGAGGAGTGGGCTTCTTGCAACATGGACACTTGAGACTATGTTGGCATCTCCTGCCTGGAGGGGAGATGAGAGGGTAGAGGGGGTTAGAAGCTAGTAGAATGGACACAAAAAGAGAGAGTGGAGGGAGGGAGTGGGCTGTCTCATTAGGGGGAGAGCAATTGGAAGAAAGTATGTAGCAAGGTGTAGTTAAGTTTTTGTGTGAGACTGACTTGATTTGTTAACTTTCACTTAAAGCACAATAAAAATTAAAAAAAAAAAAAAAGAAAGAAAATCTTCCTTGAACTCTCAGACTTGGTCAGAACCCCCTTCTTAAAGTACAGTGACCTCTACCTTCTAGCATTGCTCACAATGAAAATTTTCATTCATTTGTGTGAGTTTGTCTTCACCTCTCAAGTATAATCTCCATAATAGTAGGAAGGTCTTTCCTTTACTTGCCTCATCTTTGTACTCCCTCCCAATGTATCATTGTGCCTACACTAGCATCTATTACATTTGATGAAAAAATGAGTATCCAATATATCAGGATATAGTTGTCCTGTCCTTGGTCCAGGTCTGGTGAAATACTCACCCTGAATAGTAAATATTGAACGTTAAAGAGAATGTGAATTGTAGTGCTGTTGGAAGCAAATTTAAAGGTTAGAAGACTAGTAAACAAACAAAAAACATTGTTGTCCAGTCAATTTAGACTCATGGCAACCCCATGTATTACAGAATAGAACTGCTTCATAGGAGTTTTTTTGGCTGTTATCTTTACTGCCTTGGCATGGCTGGACTGGTTAGAACCTCCAACCTTTAGATTAGTAGACAAGTACAAACTTTCTGCCACCCAGGAACCTAACTAGACCTGAATGAATGAAGACAAAGAAAAATTATAAACTGGAATTTGGATCCCAAGTCCAAGAGATCTGGTGATTGGATTGGGAAGTCTGCTGTTAATAGGCCCGGTCAACCTACTGTAACCCCTGTTTTAGTTCAGTTTTGTTTTTTTTTTTTTAAGGAAAATCTCTAACTTTTCCTTTGGGGAACAACTCCTCCTTTATTTCAGGCTGTCTTGGTAGTGTACTGGATTACAACAAAGTTTTTTCCTAGTCCAAGGCCAAACTGTCTCTTATTTTTAATCATCAGTGAGGTGACCTAAGTACAAAAATATTTGGAATTAGCTCATTCCTTGGATTATACCCTGAAGTCAGTGACCATTAATTCCACTTTCCTAGGCCCTGGAGTTGCCTTGATTCTTGTCCTTTCTGAGAAAAACTATCCAGGTTTTCCTTGATTCCCTATTCTTCCAATAAATGATGTTATCCATTTATCCATCTATCTATCTATCTGTCTGTCTATCTATCTATCATAATGAGAGATAGCTGGGTTTAAGATAGCCAATATTAGTTCTCTTGCTTTTAATATACATGTGAAAGTAAGCACAATAGGATCAAGACTGTGAATGAATTAATGCAAGGAATCTTTTCATTAACATCACAGCTTAAATGAGGTGAAGAAGATGAACTTAGAAGAAAATATCAAGTCGTGAGTAGATTAGAAGTTAGCTCAATAGTGGGATAAAATATATAAAATATACTTTTTGTGTGAGACATATTTCTTTCGTTAAAACAAAAACCCATAACAAACTAAACTTTAATTTTTTTCTGGCAACTAGGCATGTTGTATGTGTATATACATTTTTTAAATGAAACTGTGATGAATGGTGTATTTAAATTTGTTGACAGAACTATTTTGGCAGCTCAAAGGGATAGACAAAGTTTGAAGAAAAGAAGTCAGCTCCCATTATGATGCTCAGTGGCACAGGAACAGAGGGTAACAGAGAGTAACTTAAACTCAGACAACGCCCCCTGGCCCTGTGGAAAATTGAATCTCTTTTAGTTTTAAATTCTCTTTTCAACTTAAGGATGAAACTTTCGAATAATTCCATTTACTTATCAGTCATTTGTGGACTTTTTTTTTTTTTTCTTAAAGCCCTCTCTGTACTTACTCATATTATTTTGTTCTCTGTTCTGAATGTCATTTTCATTTGAAGAGTTCCCCCATAGATGAGAGGGAGTCTGGAGAACAAAGTGATGCCCTTCTTCCAGCAGATGACCCATATTAATAGACATTTTAAAAGGATTGCAAACCAAAATTGCTGGTTTAAATGAATGATAGCCTGTCTTAAGCCCGAAGACTTCCAGTGACTTCTATATGAAGTCAATATGCTTCAATTACTAAGCACTTGGAAAAATTGAAGTTGCTAACGCTATGGGACAAACGTTTTCAGAATTTCTGCCTATCTAAAGTCTTCTATAACTAAAATCGTGATTGTTGGCTATTTGGTAAAAATTGATTGAATAATGACTATGCTCACATGATCATTCTTCTTTCTTCCACTATTTCAAAAATCATTCATTCATTTATCACATATTTGTCTGTTCATTCAACAAGCAATATTTCAGGACTCATTCGATGCCTGGTATTACATGAGACCCTGTAGTTATAAAGATGAGTAAGATGGGGCCCTCAAGTTACCCAAAATTTAATTGACTACAAAGAAATATATATGATTATCCAACAAGACAGTTCTAGTTGACAGACGCAGGAAATCTGACTCCACTTCTTGCACAGTATAAGTCGGAAAATTTAACAGCTCAAAAGTTAGAGCAATGCTTCAGTTGTTTTCTGTCTTTTCTCTTTGCCATACTTTGTATGCTGCCTTTTTTTCCTTAGGCTTTTTTGGTTTGTACATTCATAGAGCCACAATATTTGTAACAGCTCCAAGCATAACAGTCTCACACAACAACGTCCAAAAGCCAGAACTGGAGGGTCATAGGTCATTACTGTCTCGAGTTCTTTTTTAAAAGCAAGGAAAAATTTCCCAGACACCTCCCAGCTGACCTCCCCTCACTTTTCATTGATCAAAATTGTGTCTCATGACCATTTTCTGTAGAAATCATTAACAAGGAAAATGGAAATATTAACCGGTTTTCAACAGTGAAAATTCGCCCTCTGGTGTGGAGCAAGTACCCAATAGCTACTGAATCACAAGATTGTGTGATTCTTGAACAAGTATTAGCAAAGTGGGATATAGAATGGGTTTATGCAGTCAATCAAAGTCTGTTACACATAAAAATTGTAATTCTGGATTATTTGTGCTTTCATAGACGTATAGATATATGTATAAGCTCTTATGGAATTTTGTAGAATAATCTGAGGTTGAATAATCTTTTTGTTTTCAGCTAAGTTGGTTAGTGCTGGCTACAAGCATAGTGGGGCCCTGGTGGCGAAGTGGTTAAGCATTTGGCTGCTAACCAAAAGATCAACAGTTCGAATCTGCCAGCCACTCCTTGGAAACACTATGGGGCAGCTGTAATCTATCCTGTAGGGTTGCTATGGGTCAGAATCGATTTGAAGGCAATGGGTTTGGTTTTGTTTGTATAAGCATAATAAGAATTCACAGAAAACTGAAAAATTCTAAAATCCTGTTCAGTTTTTATTAAAGTACAATCCTTTGTTAACAGAAACATCAGTCCGGGTGGCATGGAAAGAACATCAAAGAAAAGAAGAAGAATACAGAGTTTCTTACTTTGCTCCATCTCTGAGTTTATATCAGTGGTTAATGTCGCTTTGTAGTAGTTAGCTGCCGTGAAGTTGGCTCTCGACTAATGGCGACCCAAAGCACAAGGGGAAGAATCACTGCTCAGTCCCGTGCCATCCCTATGATCAGTTGTGGATTGTACTACTTTTTGTGACGCATAGGGTTTTCCTTGGCTGATTTTTGGATATAGATCACCAGGCCTTTCTTCCTAGTCCATCTTACTTTGGAAGTTCTGCTGAAACCTGTTCAGCATCATAGTGACACGGAAACCTCTACTGACAGATGGTGGCAGCTGCGCTTGAGGTACATTGGCCAGGAATCGAATCCTGGTCTCCTACGTGGAAGACAAAAATTGTAGTACTGAACCACTAAGGTCTTCTAATGATACTTAAGTATCTCTAAAATGTGGATAAAAATTCCTTCCTTACAAATGTATTACCAAACTTAAGTAAGAAAATATGTATAAAAGCAATTTGTGAACTTCAAGTTCCTATACGGATGTAGTAGTTGCTCATCTATGTATAAACCCCATCTATCTGTCCATTTATCCATCTCTCTCTCGCTTCAAAATATTCATTCAATAGCAGGGTAATGTCACACCTATTTTACACTATTCTCTTGTTAGTTAACACCACGTGATGAATTCACAGAGCTTCCTGTAGTCAATTCCAGCATAATTTTCAGAAAATCAAAACTGCTAAGAGGGTACAAAATCAAACTGACTTTTCAGGCAGAGAGAACTACCGCATCTAAATTGCATATTAACAGGTCCCTGTTCCACTGTCAGGAATGTGAATCTCTGCTGCATTATGGTTTCTTAAAAAGAAAATCAGAAAGCACTCTCCAGATAATTATGCAGTTGTCCTTGTATTGCCCTGTACATTCTTGAAGTCTGGGGAGCTTCCTTTGTCAGTGGGCAGTGACTTCAATGCTCAGACAATAAATGCTCATCAAGGAAAATGTTATGGAGAGACTGAGGTCGTGTGCTGTGTTTTCAATCCTCCAAATCCTCGTAACACCTTTATTTACATTTCTCCTTTCTTGAAGAAGCCGGAGTTTATTAAGATGCTCTCATTCCTCCAAAGAATCTGATAGACATCGTTAAAGAGACAAGGAATTTACACATGTAAACTGGTTGCCTGCAATAGCTGTGCAGAGACATCATTGATTCATCCATGACCCCTTAAATTTTAAGCCTCATTCTTATTTGAAAACAATTTAAAAAAAAAATTCTCAGACATAGCAGTTTTTCTTGAAGTGTTTAAGAACTGGTGAGGAAAAAGAGAAAAACTTGAATTTGGAGGATATACAACTGTAATGTCCACGTATTATCCTAGATATTAGATCAGTCCTTCAGAAGATCCCTGATCCTATTGAATAAAGTCCAGATACCTTCAGTCGTGTGCAGTCCCTGAGGGCTGTTGGGAAATAAATCCCTGTCCTCCTAGCTAGGAATTTGGCAGTGGAAAATAATTTTTCCTTTAAGGTCTAAACAGGAAGAAACCAAATTTACCTTATCTACCGACTGGGTTTTGGTTTTGTTTGGGTGACAATGGGTAATAGGGTATCAGAGAATAGATATGAAAATTCCCCTCAAAGTTGTAGGATGGAATACATTCACACAGACTAAACCCCATGGGGGCAGTTCTACTCTGACCTATAGGGTCATGATGAGTCAGAATCAACTGGACAGCATACAACAAAGACTGTATGTATGAAAAAGTGTTCACTCTTAGAAGTCCATAACAATGAGCACTGCAGAGACAATCTGTGGCAATCTTCATCTAAAAATTGGGCTAGTATACTCCTGGCAGGATAATTAACCAGCAAGTGGAGGCAGGAAGTTGTCATCTTACATTGCAACCATCCAATTACATTCCTGTGATATTTCTCGTTATGCATCATTATTGGGCATTCTGGCTTTGTCAATCAATCCCTTATTAGTTTGCATCAACAACCCTGTCCTGGGGCACTGATGACATAATCTTACTTTGAAAAGGGGCAAATACACTAAGGCAAATATTAATCTGTGAGCCTTTTCAAGTGTGGTTGTCCAAGTTTTCTAGTTGGTAGCCCTCTAGGTGTTTTCTTCCTTTCTTTTATTAAATTTCTATAGATAGTCAACGCATTTTCTTTCAAAACGGAACCCCCACTTAATTCCACTTTCATTTTAAAAACTTAAAGATCTGCTCTATAGTTTTATGTTCATCTTCTCACCTCGAATGCTCACTATCCCACTGTTCTTCTTTTCACCTACCAAAATCTTACCCCAGGTAGTGGTAAACATGCACGCACATCAGAATAACATCTGGAGAATCACGACATCAACTGGGATCCAATAAAAAGTCACTTCTTAGTTGAAATGAGCTTCTGTCTTTGATCTATACCCTTGATGGCCTCAATTGTCCTATCAGAGCCCCCACTTTGAACTCAAGTATTCAGGACACATATATATCTTACTAGATAAGAGTTTCCTGGAGGTTTTTACATAGGACTGTATGAGCAGACATATTATCATAGTGTCTTTCATCTAGTGCTTAAGAAGTTAGGTGTCTTTCCATTGTCTGTAACAGTACGAAACAGGCTTAAGTAAAATAGGAATTTCTTGGCTCATTATTAAAAGCAATCAAGTTGTATTGGCTTCAGGCACAATTGTGTCCAGACACCTAAATAGCATTAACAGAAATCTTTCTGTTTCCATCTCCCTATTTGGGTTTCCATTGTGTTGACTTATAGGTAGTCTAGCTCTAGGCATATATTTTCCTAGCTTTAATACCAGACAATCAAGTCTTTCTCAACAGTTCCAACAAAATGAAAATCCATTGGCTGGAAATGGCCAGGTCTGATTCATGCACTCACCCCTAGAGCTTGATGTGGCTTTGACCCTAGGTAAATCACAGGGGTTGAAAGTAGAGGATAGATGCCTCCTCAGAGAAAATGGAGTTTCCATTACAAAAGAAGGAGACAAAATGCTGGAAAGTTCCCAGGCAGTTTTACATTAGTATATCAGATACCACTTGTCTGTCAGTACCAGTTACTCCAGCTACTCAAACTTCAACCACCTTTGGAAGGTGCAACATAAGACAGGCTCAACTCAGACCCATATTTCTCATACTCTTGATTCTCACCTTGGGCTTCTCTGACTCCGTAAGAAAAGTTGCCCATGGGAAGATGTTCATTACTCAAGCAGGAGTAGTGAGGGAGTTAACCCTCCTTGGGTCACACTTTGATCAATGGAGAACAGGAGTCAATGGATAAATGCCTCTGGCTTTTGCCCCCAGGGACCTGCAGGATTGAGTATTAGTCATCCTCAGCATTGCTTTCTTGTATAGGCCTTCTTTCCCATCTCTCATTCTTTCTACTGTATCATTTTCCAAAAAAATTACCTGCAAACAAGCATCTACCTCAGGATCTGCTTTTGGGATCCCATGTCTGTGACAATTGCTACCAGATTGGCCCCAGGTAGTTGACCTTCCAGTTGGGACTTTGAAGCTGGATCGTTCACTGGGCAGATGGCAAGTATGGTAAAGATAAGTGAGGAAATTATCCCCAGCATGTGCTAGTACACCAGCTACTAATGTTTTCCTACGTGGATTGGGAAGAGGCGCAGCTAGAAAAAGAAGCTTATGTTCTGAGGTAGCTGTGGTTCTTAAATGATGTGGCGGTAAAGGCAATTATCAGAATTGGATAACAGTCTTGGAAATCTCGAAAAAACAAATGATAGACTAAGACAACGATAGGTTCAATAAATATCTCTGCCCAGTGCTGGAAGAGAATGCCCACACATGCGTACCTGACTTCATTATCTTCTTTTTTTAATTGTAAAATATTTCATACATATAGGAAGCAGTGCTAAACAGAAAGATACAGGTATGAGAACACCCATGTAGTAAATGACTATTACCATGTGCCAGCTAAAGAAATAGAATGTTATCAGCCCTCTAAAGTCCCTTTTTCCTGTGTATCACCTTGTCCTTACCAAGTGTTGTCACCAGATGATACCCCACCTCCTCCCCTCTAAGGAATCTGCCTTTCGTGGAAATAATTTCTTTGTTTTTATTTTTAATTTTACCAGTCATCATGCTTCCCTGAACAAATATACTTTAATTTTATATGATCTTGAGCTCTACTGAATGGAAAAATACTAATGCATATATGCTTTATGTACGCATATGTGCTTACATACATCTAAACTTTTTTTTTTTTTTGTATTTTAGATGAAGGTTTACAAACCAAATTAGTTTCTCATTAAACAGTTAGTATACATATTGTTTTGTGACACCCCCATGACATGTCAACACTCTCCACTTCTCGACTTGGGTTCCCCATTACCAGCTTTCCTGTCCCCTCCTGCCTTCTTGTTATGTTTTTTGATTCATGCCTTGTGAGAATTTTATTTTAAAATAAATGGAGGTATGTTTAGATTTATAGTTCATAAGCTGATTTAGTTTCTTTCAAAGTAGTCATGGCATGGCACATAGGTAAGATCCAAGACATTCATTTAGAGTTGGAGAACTAGGGTAAGGTAAAGTTAGTCCCACATCTGTCAGTTTGTCCTTCTTTGGGGGTTTGTGTGTTGCTATGATGCTAGAAGCTATGCCACCGGTATTCAAATACCAGCAGGGTCACCCATGGTGGATGGGTTTCAGCTGAGCTTCTAGGCTAAGACAGACTAGGAAGAAGGATCCAGTGGTCTACTTATGAAAAGCATTAGCCAGTGAAAACCTTATGAATACCAACAGAACATTGTCTGATATAGTGCGGGAAGATGAGCCCCTCAGGTTGGAAGACACTCAAAATATGACTGGGGAAGAGCTGCCTCCTCAAAGTAGAGTCGATCTTAATGATGTGGATGGAGTCAAGCTTTCGGGATCTTCATGTGGCATGATTTAAAATGAGAAGAAAGAGCTGCAAACATCCATTAATAATCAGAACCTGTAATGTACAAAGTATGAATCTAGGAAAATTGGAAATCATCAAAAATGAAATGAAACACATAAAGATCAATATCCTAGGCTTTGGTGAGCTTAAATGGACTAGTATTGGTCATTTTGAATTGGACAATCATATGGTCTACTATGCCAGCAACAAAAACTTGAAGAGGAGTGGCATTGCATTCATCATCAAAAAGAACATTTCGACACCTATCCTGAAGTACAAAGCTGTCAGTGATAGGATAATATCCATATGCCTACAAGGAAGACAAGTTAATATGACTATTATTCATATTTGTGCATCTGCCACTAAGATCAAAGATGAAGAAACTGAAGATTTTTACAAACTTCTACAGTCTGAAATTGATCAAACATGCAATCAGGATGCAGTGATAATTATTAGTAATTAGAATGTGAAAGTTGGAAACAAAGAAGAATCGGTAGTTGGAAAATATGACCTCGGTGATAAAAATGATGTTGAAGATTGCATGATTGAATTTTGCAAGACCAGAGACTTTATTGCTAATACCTTTTTTACCAACATAAACAGCAACTGTGCACGTGGACCTCTCCAGATGGAATACACAGGAATCAAATCTTTGGAAAGAGACCAGGGAAAAATCAATATCATCAGTCAGAACAAGGCCAACTGTGGAACAGACCATCAATTCCTCACATGCAAGTTCAAGCTGAAACTGAAGAAAATTAGAACAAGTCCATGGGAGCCAAAGTAGGACCTTGATTATATCCCACCTGAATTTAGAGACTATCTCAAGAACAGATTTGACACATTGAACACTAATGACTGAAGACCAGATAAGTTGTGGAATGACATCAAGAACATCATACATAAAGAAAGCAAGAGGCCATTTTAAAAGACAGGAAAGAAAAGAGCAAAACAGATGCCAGAAAAGGCTGAAGCTTGCTCTTGAACATCGAGTAGCTAAAGTAAATGGAAGAAATGATGAAGGAAAAGAGCTGAACAGAAGATTTCAGAGGGTGGCTCAAGAAGAAAAAGTATTATGATGACATGTGCAAAGATCTGGAGATAGAAAACCAAAAGGGAAGAATACGCTCAGCATTTCTCAAGCTGAAAGAACTGAAGAAAAAAAATTCAAGCCTTGAATTGCAACACTGAAGGATTCTATGGGGAAAATATTAAATGACACAGGAAGCATCAAAAGAAGGTGGAAGAAATACGCAGGGTCACTATACCAAAAAGAATTGGCGGGCATTCATCCATTTCAGGAGGTAATGTATGACCAGGAACAGATGGTACTGAAGGAGGAAGTTCAGGCTGTACTGAAGGTATTGGCAAAAAACAAGGCTCCAGTAATTGACAGAATACCAATTGAGATGTTTCAACAAATAGATGCAGCTTTGGAAGTGTTCACTCCTCTATGCCAAGAAATTTGGAAGACAGCTACCTGGCCAACCGACTGGAAGAGATCCATATTTGTGCCTATTCTCAAGAAAGGTGATCCAACTGAAAGCAGAAATTATTGAATAATATCATTAATATTACATGCCAGCAAAATTTTGCTGAAGATCATTCAAAAGCAGCTGCAGCAGAATATCGACAGGGAACTGCTAGAAATTCAAGCTGGATTTAGAAAACTACTTGGAACCAGTACAGGGTCAGCAGAAAAGAGGAAGACCCTCAACAAGGTGGATTAACATAGTGGCTGCAACAATGAGCTCAAACATAACAACGATTGTAAGGATGGCGCAGGACCGGCCAGTGTTTCGTTCTGTTGTGCATAGAGTCGCTGTGAGTGGGAACCGACTCGATGGCACCTAACAACAACCACAACAACTTGGAACCAGGGATATCATTGCTGATGTCAGATGGATCCTGGCTGAAAGCAGAGAATACCAGAAAGGTCTTTACCTGTGTTTTATTGATTTATGCTAAGGCTTTCGACTGTGTGGATCATAACAAATTATGAATAACGTTTTAGAGAGTGGGAATTCTGGAACACTTAAATATGCTCGTGAGGAATTTGTACATGGATCATAGTCATTCAAACAGAACAAGGGGATACTGCATGGTTTAAAGACAGGAAAGGCGTGTGTCAGGGTTGTATCCTTTCACCATACCTATTCAATCTGTATGCTGAGAAAATAATCCAAGAAGTTGGACTATATGAAGAAGAACAGGGCATCAGGTTTGGAGGAAGACTCTTTAACAACCTGCATTATGCAGATGACTCAACCTTCCTTGCTGAAAGTGAAGAGGACTTGAAGCACTTACTGATGAAGATCAAAGGCCACGGTCTTCGTTATGGATTATACCTCAACATAAAGAAAACAAAAATCCTCACAGCTGGATCAATAATCGACATCATGATAAATAGAGAAAAAATTGTGATTGTCAAGGATTTCATTTTACTTGGATCCACAATCAACACCCATGGAAGCAGCAGTCAAGAAACAAAAAGATGTGTTCCATTGAGCAAATCTGCTGCAAAAGACCTCTTTAAAGTGTTGAAAAGCAGGGACTTGGGCAGACATGGCTGTGGCAGTAAACTTGTTTTTTCCCATTCTTGCCTATTCGAAAATATTCCTTGGACTTGAACAGAATGGCTCTAGCAGCATGCTTGTCCGTTTTCCCACTTTTGTCTGTTCTGTAACATTTCCTTGGACTCCGACAGATATGGGTCTAGCAGCATGCTTGTCCACTTCCCACTTTTGCCTTTGTGAGTATATGCTGAATAAAGCTTTCTTTTTGCACTACTAAACTTTATGATGTTTTTACCCTACAACAGTTAATGGTGTAGTAGTCAAGGATTTTTGAAGCTACGAATCCAGTCCATCTCAAGGAGACCTGATTGTGGAGCAGAAGCTAGCAAAGGAGGTCCTATCTTCCAGACCCACGTGTTCCCACTCCATGTGTCAAAGGGTGAGTGCTCTAAGAAAATGAGCCTTTGCTTTTTTTTTGTTCTCTTTCTCATATTTTCTTAAGTTTTGTGTGGCATATTTGTTGGAAAAACCAGTTGTTTGCTTAAGGAGAATCTTTCTTAGATTTTTGCTTGTTTGGTTAAGAGTAATATCTAATAACTGTTTCGGAGAACTACAGTTTATGTCCAAACTTGGGCGCTTGAAACATTAAAGAGGTAATTCTATTTTGAAAGAGCTTTGGGTCACTATAAGCTGAAAAAAACTGGGCACGGGTCTACCAGTAAAAGCCATTAGGGTGGTGGCCAGCACTAATCACAAGCATTTAAGTCTCGCATGACACGATAAGGTGGTTGTGAGGCAGGCTAGAACATTAGGCTGCCTCCCACCTGCAAGAAAATTCTCATGCAACAAAAGTACACATTGGTATAAGCGAAACACTGTCCAAATGCCATGGTGTTCCTCATTAGGTTTCTTTTTGTGGTTCAGAGGAAACCTAGAAAATAGTACTCTGTTTTGCCAATTTCTCAGGGAGAGGTGGCAGCTCCTGACCTGTATTATGAAATTTAAAGTAGAAGTGGTAGTTCCTTGCCTTTTTTATGATATAGTTTCTCAATGAGGAATCACAGTGTTAAAATTAAGATTATCAGTAGCATTAAAGTATGTTCCAGTTGGAAGACCTAGTATATTTAAGGTCTAAAATAAAAGACTAGGTTTCTAGCCAGCAGAATGAATTAAGTTCAAAAAGAAGGAAACCAAAAGCTTAAACCTTAGAGCTTAGTATCTTTGATAAATGAGCCTGAATTTTCCTCCTACTACTGAGACACTGGTTTGGGGCTCATATTTAAAAATGCTGTAAACTGAATATACTAGAAGTAATTTGGAAGATCAGTGACCATTTTGGGAAAAGGAACTTTCATTTGTGTTGTCTTTTCCTCTTTAGGGAAATTTGCTTGATGCTCAGGTTTTGTCAAAACGTGTAATATTCCTCCATCTAAAGCTCTGGCAAGTGAAGCTTTATCTAGAACCTGTTCTTTCTGTCAAATTGAGTCAATCTTACCAAAAATTGCTTTACACATTTTTAGAAACTAGGTTCGTTACCAATTGTCAATCTGATATAAAGGGTCCTTGTTTTTTCCCGAGTGAGAATACACGTGAAAAACAAGCTTTATCTTCAGCAAGCTTTATTTTGCTTGAGTCAAGTGGGGGACAAAGCCTCTCCAAAAGGCTCACTTGAAAAGGGAAGCATGGCTAGGGCTTATATGGGTTAGGTGGAGACAATAGAGTTATGAATATTTAGTGGGCTTCTTTTAAGGGGTGGGTACTTCTCGGAATGGCGGTGCATGCTAATTAGGTTGCCCATGCATCTGGAATCCAAGATGGAACCCGCTGATATTCAAGATGGAGTCCTCTCGGCAGCCCTTGGCATAATTTACTATGTGATTTGGTGCAAACACACTGGTCTTCGGCATTACGTTGCCATCTTCGGAGGACTAAGGAAGGTTAAACAGCAGTCACACTTTGTTCTTCTGTGCATGCAGGAGCCTGTAAAGGGGGAAGGACTAGAAAAACACTAAGAAGGAGATAGTAATTCACGGGTTGTTTCAAGCTTATTTCATGTTGACAGGGTATGGTTCCTGTTTACCTAACTTCTAAATGGTAATCTTTTAACAGCTCTTTGTTCTGTCAGCACAGTTAACCCTGTCTCAGGATCCCCATATCCTAGTTTTATGTGGTATTGTTTGGTGAGTTTATGTGATCTTTCTGCCTCCTTTTGTTCTAAGAGCTTGCTTCTTTCTGGTCTAGAGCATTGTGTTTAAGTTTCTGTCTTGTATCAGGTTAGAGGCTCTAGCTAACAATTGCTGGTTTTTTAAGGCTGTCTTAGAACCGCGATTTTTTCCTTGTCTGGAAAAACTACATCTTGTGTCTGTCTTAGGATTTAGATTTTTAGTAGCAACTTGGAGAAACTTATATATAAATTGGTCTATTTGAAAAGTACACCAAGATCTTTATGTTCTTTATGTCAGTAGCGAAACCTTTCTAAGTAACTTAAGCTAGATATTTTATGAAATGTGTATTACTTAAAGGATAGTTTTGTCTCAAAGTAAAAGTAACAGTTCCAGAACAGTAGAAGTGAAAGGAATTAGTTATCTTTTGCCTTTCAAAATGTCTAGGTCAACTTAAACATATGTAAATGAATTGGAGTGACCTCTTGTCCTGGAAACCCCGGTGGAGTAGTGGTTACATCCTATGGCTGCTAACCAAAGGATCAGCAGTTCAAATCTGCCAGGTACTCCTTGGAAACTCTATAGGGCAGTTCTACTCTGTCCTATAGGGTCTCTATGAGTCAGAATCGACTCGACAAAAATGGGTTTGGTTTTAACCTTGTCTTCTACCATGAGTTAAAAGGTAGGTAGGGTGGGACAAGATCAGGCCTTCTCAGCCCCCAGTCCCTAGTCTCCAAGGTCATATAGCTCCAGGGAAGCTTCTGAAAGACCCTTTCCAACTAGATGGAGACCATTTTTAAGACAAAAATAAGATAAGAAAAATTGCTGTTTTACTATAGTTATCAGAAATTGGGTGGATCTCAATCATAAAAGAACTGTAAACAAGTTCTCTCTATTGTAGGGGAAATTTAAGAAGCCAAACAATAGAAATTACAATGAGACACACCTGAAATGGCCTGGAAAAATGTTTTCGACAACAGCCAGACACTTAAGGTTATATCCATCTCAGTGAATTGGTCAGTTGAGCAGAGGCTTTGTGATTTCCAAAGCCAGTTGATAAAATCTTTAAGGGCTAAAATTAGATTGGGAAAATAAGAGAAATAATAAATTTGAATGAAAACTTAGAACATTTAAACAGACTTTATTTCAGTTACAATTATGCTTTATGGTATACAGGCTTAAAATAATTTCTAAGACTTTTTAGGTAACTTATTGATGTTAAATTGAGTTAATAGATATTTGTCATAATTTAAGCTTATATGCTTTTGCTTTTCATACCACAAAAGAAAGGATATGTATGTGTGTATATTTCGATCTGTTAATGTCTGTGTTCATTTTTTGCAATTTTAAAAGGATACACTATAAGAGTTATGCAACAAAGACAACATTTAAAATGTTTATTAAAAAGAAATTTAGTTGATATGGTCAAAAGTTTTATCTGTCTGACTGAAGTTTAATGGTTTAATTTATGAGATTTTTAGACGCTTTAATGTTAAATAGCATATAAAACAAAGAATTAGGTTTCTCGCTGTTAAAATAACAAAAATTTCTTTGATTACTAAATTGGAGAGTTTATCTATTCTTTGTGTAATCTGCCTGGAAGACAAAGGTTTGGTTTATCATTAGAATAAGATTCCTGAGTTGAAAACCAAGCCACATGGCTTTAGTAAAAAAAAAAAAAAAAAAAAAAAAAAAACCTAAGGTTTTTACTTTAAGACCTGTGGTTAAGTAACTTAAGTATTGTTTTACAGTAACTTATGATAAACTCCTTACAAGTTTTAAACTTCGTGGAAAGCCACGAATTTTTTTTTTATAAAGGAAAAGTGCTAAAAAGTTTTATTTAATAAATTAAATGGAACATGTTTTTAAAATCAAGAGAAGCACCTGATTCTCTTTGGGCTAAAATTTATGTTAGTATCTCCTCTTGTGTTTTTGCATAATATTAGACAGCAAATGCATAATATTATGTCATAATTTTATTATTATTTCTTAATTGCTAACTTGGTCACAACTTTAGTTTTTTGGAACCATCATTGTCAAAGCCAATGGTTTGACTGGGGAATTCAAATCATTTACCTATGAAGTTTTTAGAGACTTGTATATTCTTGGTGTACCTAATATTATGTCTCAAGATTATTATGTGTTATATCTGAAGTTCTTTAAAAATATGGTTCATCATTATATTTAGAAATTTATTATCTACAGTTTTTTTTTTTTAACTGATTTTATTTGGACTTACATTATGCTTGTAATTAATTTCTGTCAGGCCTTTCACTATTGAGTATTATTTTTATAATTTAATCATAGCTATATTAAGTTTTGTGATCTGAAGTTAAGTTTTTACTTTGCTGATTTTCTGAAAGCATTCAACCAGAATATCTCAACAAAAAAAAAGATGGACTATACTGAACTTATGAAAAGGAAACATGACTAGGCTCAATCGAGATTTCCAGAACTCTTATGCAGGAGCTGATGGGTTCAAAGACTGCTGCTGTTGATCCAGAATCACATGAAACAGAAATTAACTACATAAAACTGAGTAAATGAAAGGTTATGATGAGTTTTATGTGGGAATATCGCTGATATTTTAAGGTCTTTCTTTCTGGAAATAAGAAATGCTTTAAGGTCCTACTTTCCAGGTATAAGAAACATTTATCCTCTTTTCTTCTAAATTATCTAACTAATGGGTTTAGTTATTGTAACTCTCAAATTAGGATTTCCTTTTGATGGCATAGTGGTTAAGTGCTACAGCTGCTAACCAAAAGTTGGCAGTTCAAATCCACGAGGTGCTACTTGGAAACTTTATGGGGCAGTTCTACTCTGACCTCTAGGGTCACTATGAGTCAGGATTGACTTGATGGCAGTGGGTTTGGTTTTTTACTTTTTGGTTGATAAACTTAGCAAAGTTGTAAATATCATAACCAGAAAAGTGTCTTAAATTTGAGCTATTATTTTACAAGATAGGCTAATATTAGCTTTCCTGTTAGTCTCTCAAGGAACAGTTTGTACCTTAATAGATAAATGTTGTTGTATTTATATTAACATTCAATCTGAGGTTTCACAGATTGTAGTTCCTGCTGATGAACGTGAAAAGCAGTTACTGATGCTGCTTATGTACAAACACCTCATGAGATGTGTTTCCTGGGTCAAAGACCTTAGAGTCATGGTTTCATTGGCTATATCAGACAACTGGCCTAATATTATTGTTAGTGTTTCTATTCTACCTCCTAGTTTGCTGTATGGTGCCTGCAATCTTAAACGCCAGATGGTGCCCAACTACCATTTATTGAGCATTTTTGATCAAAGATTCTATAGCAAGATTATGATCCAAAGGAAAGAACCATGAAAGAGTTGTAATTCTCCTGGAATCCAGATTTCTGGCTTTCATGGAGGCTGGGGCAACCCACATGGGCCATTGCCTTTGGGTGTCTTTTTGAACCTCGAGTTTTGAGGAAAAAGAAACTGATTCCTGGAGCCACTTTGAGTCAAACAACAGTACAGATAAACTAGTAAGACCCTTTTTCTTTTTTTAAAGAATTCCGTCTGTTTTGTGAACCTGACTCCAAAGACCAGACTGGGAATTATGTTTAGGGTAAATCAGTTATCGGTTTAACCGGTCTTCAAGACAGCATTGTATGAAATACCTGTCTAATGTTTATAATCAAACTTTCACCCTTCTACTATACAGAAAATTATGTATCTTACAGAAACCTAGTTCTCAGAGGAGATGAACCTCATGGCTCACACTCCATCTTGTCTTAGACTTCATTTCTGCTTGTGAGAAAGTGACCCATGACTGTTAATAGGTAAACCAAGGAGGGCAGCTTGCCCTTGGGAAAAACATTTAGTATGTTTTAGACAAATTAACTGGAGACCTCCAGCAGGAGAAGTCCATCCTGCATGATCTTGCTAATCATGTATTCTTTAATGGAAACTTGTTTGTCCCACGTAAATTTTTTTATACCTTCTGTTTTCTCTAGACAAACTTTTTGTGCTCTATGGATATATGTTTTTGTGTGGTAGGTCCAACAGATACTAGTTTAGATGATCCCTTTCCAACTGATAGTGAATTTACTTGGGCAATCTCCTATTTGGATTCCTAACTAATGCATGGAAAGCACATTTTGAGAACCTTAGGATTACCTTTAGATGTTCATAGTGATGATGCTGGTAAATATTGCAAAGGTAATGTTTAATTGTTACCTATTGTAAAACAAGTGTCAGAAGAAAGCCCATTAGTCCAACACTCAGGGTGTGGTTGATGGCTTTAATTCCTACTTATGGTATAGTTGAATTGGAAAAATCTTTTAAAAATTTATCAATCACTATAGGACAAATAGCAGATGAAGTTGCTAGTGGGATGGAAACACAACAGCCATCTCTCACCTCATTAGCCAAGGTGACATGTGATAACAAAATAGCCTCAAGATTTTTTTTTTTATTAGTCCAAAAAAGTGTGATTTTTGCTATAGCAAATACCTCTTGTTGCATTTGGAAAAATAACGCAAGAGAAGTAGGACAAGATACACATAGAATTGAGCAGAAAGCTACTTGGTTACATACTGTAACACCCTTACAAACACCAGATTTATTTGGTTGATTACCATCAGGAATAAGCACATGGACTAGATCACTACTGCAAGGGACAGTAATATTCTTAGTCTACACCCTGATAGTATTAGGCATAATAAAATTTATCTTCTATTGTCTTACACACTTAAAAGGCAAAAGAAGGCCTTGGGCTAAAATGTTGATGTACATTGAGTCTGCTCACTTTGGCAATGCGATTGATGAAACATCACTCTTACTTAAGATACTGGTGAAGAACTAGCTGGTATCCGGTGGAAAACCAGCACTGTGAGTTTAAAAAGCCTGCAATGGCTGCCCTCTAGGAGCTCAACTAAGTCCAGGTATTGATCATCGATGTGTTATATCCAATCTCCAATCGAAAGGAGGGAATTATTTAAGAAATAATATTGGAGTCATTATTCCCTGTCCTTGAGCATAGAGAATGTGACCCAGCTGGACCTGGGCTCACAAGGGCTCAGAAGGACACATCAACTGGGCCCTGAGGTATAAAGCAATAGCTAAGATAATCTTGGAAAATGTCTTTTAGGGAACATTTCACATAAGCCAGAACACAAAAGACTTTCTACTCTTATCTTTTTCTACCGACATCTAGTGAATAGAAATTTGTTGGATCAGTGAAGACCCTCCTGACTCTCATTACTGAAACCTATACGTGGTAATTCAAAATGCAGAATCACAGTTTCTAGGCAATCTGTGGAAGGATGACACTTTCAGTGATTTTGCCCATTTCATAATGTTAATATATACTGATGGCCTGTAGTATTCTTTGGACTTGGGTGGACATGGCTGTGGTAGAATGCTTGTTTTTTCCCATTCTTGACTATTCTATAACATTCCTTGGACTTGGCCAAACATGGCTCTAACAGCAGGCTTGTCCACTTCCCATTTTTGCCTTTTTGAATATGTGCTGAATAAAACTTTTTGCTTTACCAAAAAAGCATATATAAAAGCAAAGATGTCACCTTGAAGACTAAGGTGCACCTGACCCAAGCCATGGCATTTTCAATCAACTCATATGCGTGTGAAAGCTGGACAATGAATAAATGAAGACCAAAGAAGAATTGATGCCTTTGAATTGTGGTGTTGGTGAAGAATATTGAGTATACCATGGACTGCCAAAAGAATGAACAAATCTGTGTTGGAAGAAGTACAACCAGAATGCTCCTTAGAAGCAAGGATGGCGAGACTACATCTCACATACTTTGGATATGTTGTCAGGAGGAATCAGTCCTTGGAGAAGGACATCATACTTGGTGAAATAGAAGACAAGTGGAAAAGAGGAAGACCCTCAAAGAGATGGACACACCCAGTGGCTGCAACAATGGGCTCAAGCATAACAACAACTGTGAGGATGGTGAAGGACCAGGCAGTGTTTGGTTCTGTTGTGCATACAGCACCAAGCAACAAAGAAAAAGTTAGTCTAATAATTAAAGTCCAAATCTTTAGCCTCCATGTGTTTACCTTCAATGAGGGGTCTCAGGAGGAAGGCGGGACCAGCAGCTAGTCCTTGGCAGAGGTCTTTTGTAGCTGGGACCCGAGGTAGGTGGTGCCAGGCAACATGTTGTTCTACCTCTACCTTGCTGTCCTTGGAAGAGCAAAAGCCCGGGGTTTTGTGTGGTTTAGCCTTTCTGGTCTTGCTTGATAAGGGTTTGTTGGGTAGTCTCTAGCTCACATTGTGTCAGAGTAACTTGCTTCATAGATTCATAATCAGGAATGCACATTTGAGTATCTTACAACAAAGACGAACTAAGGTCTGTGTCACATCATATCACAGCCAAGCAGTTGTCAATGCCTGATTATAATGTTAGAAATGATTTATGACAGAGAAGATGTTTGTCAGTCTTAGGCTATTGCTTAGCTTAAACGTTAAGTCACACATTACATGTTTCACACATAAGTGACTTGGGATCACTACATGATAAGCATACATCACAGTTCCTTTGAGCGACATGATGTTGCTGAGATTTATCCAGTTCCCATCCATATTCTTCTAGTAGGCCTATGAATTCTTTATGTTTGGCATGGTTTCTATTTGGTCAAAGCCAGTGCCATACCAATTTAAAACTCTTTTCAGTGTAAGCCTGGGTTCATCCATTTAGTCTTATGCGGCTGTGGTTCATTTATTTTCATTGCTATACAGTGTTGTGTTGTATGAATATACTACAATTTATGTATTATCTCTATCGTCATGGATATTTCAGATATTCTTGTTTGGCGGTATTTTGTACAGTGCTACTTACTACTAATCTTTCCAGTAAGGAGACCTAGTGGTGCAGTGATTAATCACTTGACTGCTAACCAAAACTTCAGGGATTCTAACCTTCTAGCATCTCCTTGAGAGAAAAGACCTGGCAGTCTTCTCCCACAAACCCTAAGAAACCCTACGTGGCAGTTCTATTCTGTTCTATAGGTTTGCTGTAAGTCAGAATCGACTCAACGGCACACGACAACAACCATCTTTCCACTACCCACGTACAGGACCTTCTCTAGGCTATATACCTAATGCTGTGTCACAGGGTATGTATATCATCAATTTTAATAGGTAACACTAATTTTTTTTCATAGTACAATTTATATCCCTGCCAACATGTGAGTGTTCTCAGTAGTTCCATGCCTTCAAAAACACATGGCATTGTCAGACTTTTTTTTGCCAATCGCATGGGTGTGGCTCTGGGTTCTGGGTCTCATGGGTATATATGGGTATCTCATTACTATTTTAATATTGCTTTGCTTATTTGCTTATGAGATGAGTAGTTTTTAATGTATTTAATGGACACTTGGATTTTCTCTTTCATGAAGTACACACTTTATGAAGCACACAACTCTTTTTCCAATCGTTTTTGTTTCTATTAGCTTGTCTGTCTTTTTCTTATGTCTTTGCAAAACATCTTTTTATATTTTGAGTGAGAGTTCTTTGTGATTTGCAAATATATTCTCCCACTCTGTAACATGTCTTCTCAGTCTTGACGTTAATGTTTCACTTTAAAACGTCACGTTAGAGCTAGCATCTATGATTGTGTGTATTAAATACTTTTTCCACTTATAATGTAGAGAAATTATCTTTATTTCAAAAGAGTTGTACACCTAAGGGTCAGCTAACCTGCAGGATGAATAATGAGTTCTTGGTTTGATAGTCTTCATAAATACTGAACAATGGACTTAGTGATGAAAATATGAAGATAGATTTAAATAATCCCTTGTCCTTATTCCATGAATTAATTTCACTTTACTCCTCTGGAGAGGAATAAATATGCAATTGTTCTTGAAGAAAATGAAAGGCTGTGCATGTGTGTGTGGGTTTTGTTTTGCCAATTTACCTTTGGAGGACAGAGATACTCTCCTGTGCCTAAAAATGTCTATGCTTCATGACTTGGTCTTGTTTTCCTGTTTTGTAGAGGGAAATGATGAGGTCCTCTGAGCCGAAAATTGAAAACTGAGTAGCTGGTTAAAGAAGCTAGGTAGTCTCAGGTTTTAAAAGCTATGTTTTTGGATGAGTCATGCTATTTGCCAGGGGAAGTTTTGGCATCCATATGGGTATATTAACTCTTCTTTTCTCCATCACCCTGTAGCTACTCAAGCGAGTGACAAAGAGTTAAGTTGTGACCACACGGGCCACATAAATTACAAATTCTCTTGCCCCTCTAAAACTTTATTCAGCATCAAGCTTCGCATGAATACACTAAGGCATAATAGCTGGTAATTATGAGTGTAAATTGAAGGAAGCAATTCTGCTCTGTGATTACGGTAGTAAATAAAAGGTTCTAATCCTCACTGACCCAACATGACATTTAGCTTTCCTTTTTTTTTTTTCCCCGATGTTGTTTATGGAAGCAAGCAAGTAGAGTCTAAGAAGCATGACAGATATAAAGAAATGCAGTGATTGTGAAGGACAAAGGCAATGGTAATAAAAATGAAAGGGATTATCAGAAGAAAATAAATGTGAATAGGTCCAAATCACACAATTTTTATTTTACTAATTAATTAGTTTATTGCTTCTGAAGGAAAGGGCTTTGAACAGTGAGGATATGTTGCACAGCTAGTGATAAAACCGAAAACCCAAACCCGTTGCCATCAAGTCGATTCCGACTCATAGAGACCCCATAGGACAGAGCAGAACTGCCCCATAGAGTTTCCAAGGAGCGACCAGTGGATTTGAACAGCCGATCGTTTGGTTAGTAGCTGTAGCATTTAACCACTATGCCACCAGGGTTTCCAGATAGGGATAGGTAGGCAATATAATGATGAGAAAACTGAAAGAGCTGATGACAGCCTAAAGGAAAAACTTGACAGGAATTTCTTTATGATTTCATATTCCTGTGAACCAACGGATTCAGCTGACACTCTCCTCAGTAAAATATCAGCCCTGCAGACTACAACTGCAACCACAATTTGGCAGCAGTTAATTATATTTTTCCTTGGGATTTTAAAAATAGATTTCCTCCTCAATTATTCTTTTAGGCCAGAACTCAAGTAGGAATGATAAAATCATCGTGCATATGAAAAGACGTGCAAATGCGGAGCTCACCAACTGGATCCATTCAAGGTTCACATTAGCCTGAGGCCCAGATTCCAGTTCAGATCAATTTAGAGATGAAGTGAGATGAAAGTGAATCTCTACCCACAGATGACAGCTCCTTCGGAAGTGGAAACTAGGCTCATGTACAAAATGACAGGTGCATCAGACTTTAAAAAAAAAGACCAAACCCGTTGCCATCAAGTTGATTCTGACTCAGTGACCCTATACGACAGAGTAGAACTGCCCCATAGGGTTTCCAAGGAACACCTGGTGGATTCGAACTGCCGACCTTTTGGTTAGCAGCCATAGCTCTTAACCACTAGGCCACTAGGGTTTCCAAACCTGTTGCCGCCAAGCCGATTCCAACTCATAGTGACCCTATAGGACAGATTTGAACTGCCCCATAGGGTTTCCAAGGTGCGCCTGGTGGACTCAAACTGCTGACCTTTTGGTTAGCAGCCATAACTCCTAACGACTACACCACCAGGCATCAGGCTTAGGCACTGAGTAATGTGTATCTTTGGTTAAAATACTCTTAGAATTCCGTCTTAGTAGCACTATCTTTTGCTTTTGTGTAAGAATTCAAATTAAAAAAAAAAAAAGAATTCAAAAAAAGTGGTTATTATTAGCTGCAGTTGAGTAGGCCACCACCTCCTGGCAACCCCATATACAACTGAACAAATTCTGTCTAGTCCTGCACCATCCCCACGATCAGTTGTGGATAGGACTATTGATCCATAGAGTTTTCGTTGGCTGATTTTCAGAAGTAGATTGCAAGGCCTTTCTTCCTAGTGCATCATAGTCTGGAAGTTCCACTGAAGCCTGGTCAGCATCATAGCAACATGCGAGCCTCCACTGACGGACTGGTGATGGCTGTGCACGAAGGGCATTGGCTGGGAATTGAACCAGGTATGACATATGGAAGGCAAGGATTCTACCAATGAACCACCAATGCCCCCAAGTAAGTGGTAATGAATAATAATAACTTTGCTACATGATATTCCTGCCACAATAAACATTTTGTTCATCTTGTTTATTCTACGGTAGAACAGTGCCTTGAAGAAAGGTTTGTTTACCAAATACCTGTTCAAGTAATTGTGGCTGAATAACAATTTGCATCTGTTCAGGATTTTTTAAAAATTTTCCATGTGATTTAACATGTAGCATCTCTCTTTTTTTCATAACAACCCTGTGAGGAAAAAAGACAATTATTAAAGGAAATGATGACAGAGCTATGTGGCCAAACTCTGTGTAGAAGACAGATTCCTATTTCCCAAGCCAGTGTAATTTCTTTAGTATTTTTCTCATAGAAGATGATTTTAGTAAATATAAGCAATAGTTAATGGTTAACTCACTATGGCCAAGTTAAAGAATAATTATTAAGTTTACGTTTATCTCTGCCTAGTAAGTATACACAACACCTAGGAATTATATTCTCCTTTAAGATATTGTCATGTCTCAGTCTTGGACCTCTCCTTCATTTTCTTCCATCCCCCCAAACTTCCCACTTCTCAATTCTGCCTTTCATTCTGCCAGTCACACACACACGCAGGTAACAGTTAACTCCTCCTGAAGGATCATGTCATCAGATTTCTCCAAGGAGTGTTTGCATTTAATAGGAGACTGAAAGACCCTCCAAGGTACTCAGGTATTTGTGATTTGTCAGAGGGGCCTGTCTAGTGCCTCTCACATCATGAAGTTTATGAGGACAATCCTTAGAACAGTATGTTACTATTTCACCTCTGTGAACCAGATGAAAAGGAGGGTCTGATCATTCTTTCTTACTTATTGACGTTTTTTCATTTAATGTGTGTTCTTGACACGGACTGGCCATAGATTTGGAGATGGCCCCAAATTCTGCCATTGACTGAGCTGCGTGACCATTTTTACTTATGTTGCCTTGTTTAAAATAATGATGCAGTAATGCCTATTTTGCATAATTGATGTGAAGGCCTAGAAGGATCATGTGGCAACATGGGGTAGAGTACCATGTTTCTTTGTCTTTGCGAAGTTGATGCTCTGGTAGAGCCAATGAAGAAGCCTGTCTTTCAGGCTGCGTTCAGCTGAATCTTTGTCCATCTGACAGAAAGAGTCTTGGCAACCCCATCAGCAGGAAGGGATATTTACTGAACACATACTATATGCCAGGAACGAAAAGTGCTCCGTGCTTTATTTAGTGCTCACACGACCCAGTAATGCCTGTTACGGATTGAATTGTGCTCCCCCAGAATGTGTGTTGTACCTGTGGAGAAGCCCTGTACCTGTGGAGAAGCCCTGGTGGCTCAGTGGTTAAGTGCTCAGCTGCTAACCAAAAGGTCAGCAGTTCGAATCCACCAGCCGCTCCTTGGAAACCCTATGGGGCAGTTCTATTCTGTATTATAGGGTCGCTATGAGTCAGAATTGGCTCAACAGTGACAGGTTTGGTTTGGTTTTTTTAATACCTGGATGTAATCTCATTTGGGAATAGGGTTTTTTGTTATGTTAATGAGGTCACATCAATGTAGAACTTAAGAAAATCATGCTTGGGATATCAAAGAGTGTATTACGCACAGAAGAAAGCAGACACAGAGGGAAAATGTACATTATCTGAAGACAACAGAAGCAAATTGGTACAAGCTCAAGACCTCGAAGAACGACCAGCTACAGAAGATGTGGAAAGGATTTTCCCCAGAGTGGACAGAGCCTTCCCCTAGAGCTACTGCCCTGAACTTGGACTTCTAGCCTCCTAACTGTGAGAAAATAAATTTCTGTTCATTAAAGCCACCCACTTCTGGTATTTCTGTTCCAGCAGCACTAAGTAACTAAGACAATGCTCATTATATAGAAGAGGAGGCTACTTGTTATTCAGCCAAGAACTGGAACTTGAACTCAGGACTGAAGCCAAAGCCCAGAATCTATTAAACTTATTAGTTTCTATTCAGTAGGTTCTGAAACATGGCAACCTCATGCACAAAAGGAAACGTTGCCCAGGCCTGCACCAGGTTGCAGCCACTGGGTCTTTTGAGTGCCTTCCAGCCTAGGGGGCTCATCTCTCAGCATTGTATCTGACAATATTTGGTTGTGATCCACAGGGTTTTCATTGGCTAATTTTCAGAGGTAGATTGCCAGGTTTTTCCTCCTAGTTTGTCTTACTGTGGAAGCTCCAGTGAAGCCTGTCCACATAGGTGACCCTAGTAACATTTGAAATGCCTGTGGCTATCCAACATGGTAGCAACATGCAAGTCACCACAAACTGACAGAAGGGTGCTATTAATCTTAGAATTATTAAAAACAAGTTTCCATGCTAGTAGATAGTTAGAAGAGTTGCAAATTTCTGAGATGTTTCTGAGTTTTGAGATAATAAAATGGAAGTCAGTTTCTCTTTCCCCTCATTATTTTAGAAAATATTTAAATGCAGTTATATTTGTTGCAGGATCTGCGTCATGCTACCTATCCACAAACAAGGGATAGATTGTCCTTGAAAAAATGCTTTCATTTTTAGTTGGGATTAATTGATTGATTTTTCTCTATGTAATTTAATATCAGAGGAAGTCGCTGGGGTTGTGAATTTCTCTTAAATATGCAAATCCAGTTATCTCTATTTAAAGGATTTTTTCCCCCTTTCGTGTTCACAAAAAAATAATTTTGGTTGTAGTAAAATTATTTAAGTAATAACTAAGTCTTAGAAAAGATACTAAATAATTCAGGGAAAAAAAAAAGGAAGAATAAATGGCTTTCTTAATTTTCCGCAGTGTTTATGGGATAAATGAAACTACTTTTCTAAACAGGAAAGAGAAACGTGGCTAACACGGAAGCTTCTTACCATTTGATTTGCTCGAATGCCTCCTCTATTTGTATTCTTTTTCCTCTATAAAAATAAAGAAGAAAATCCTGGGGAAAAGCTATTTTCTAGGAAGTTATTTTGGAGATTGCTTTTTTTTCTCTAGAGGGATAAAACCTCGTTGTCATCTTTCACGGGATAATTTTTTGGAGTATAAGCAGGAGACTCTAAATTTATTGTCTTGTGCTTTGTTTTGGCTTTAGATGAAAAAATCCTTTGTTGATGTAAACTGAAAATAAATTTGGGATAAATTTTGCTTGGAAATGAGAAGGTGGCTTTACAGGTTATAATATGTATATACATGTGTTTGTATTTCATAGTTGAGAGATATGTGTTTTTGAATGATGTAAAGGCAAGGGTTTTTTGACAAAGCAGGGAGTAATTGAGGGCAAAGGAGGATTTAAAAATTTACCTTGGGATTTTGAAAAAAAATATTTTTATTATTTGCAAAGTTTAAATTGGATTAGCCACAGGATAGTTTGGCAAACTGAAATTATATATATATATATATATGAAACTCATATGCTTCAACATTATATATAATTATATAATGTTGTTTGTAAAAGAAACATTACACATAGTGTTGAAGCATATGAGTTTCTTTTACATACTTTCTCTGTCTAAAACCAAACAAAAAAAACAAACCCTCTGCCGCGGAGCAGATTCCGACCCATAGGGACCCTAAATAATGGAGTAGAACTGCCCCATAGGGTTTCTAAGGAGTGTCTGGTGGATTCAAACTGCTGACCTTTTGGTTAGCAGCAGTAGCTTTTAACCACTAGGTCACCAGAGTCTAAAGGTAATAGATTATAAAATATAATGGATAAAAGAAATAAAGTAGGTAAATCTGGTTTAGATAAAATTAGATAGGATGCATATAATTGGAAGTCGCATGTGTATTACATCCAAGAGAACAAATAATGACCAGCATAAAAGTTTTAAAGCCAGTGTCTTACTTTTTTTTGGTTAATGCGTTTGTCAAGGGCAAAGATTGTTTAGTTATGAAGTGTGACTGGCTTATTGTATACAATGTGAAAATAATGTAAAACTCCATGGATGAAAGATGGAAGAAATAAGTAGGTAAAAGATAATGTTATTCAGAAAAAGAATTGATAACGTTAGGCAGTTGGTGATTTTACAGTGTATTAGAGGTTTATCTTGTATGGTAAGATTGCCAGCTCAGAAGGAAACTTACATTCACTCTTGCATTTTTATCCTGGAAGAAAATTTTATGTACGTAATAATACTGGATGACAGGGCACAATATTATTCTATCTGAAAATCAAAACTAGGAAAGAAAAGTTTGACTTTCTTTTATAAGAGGTTGTAACATTTCTTTAATGGTAAATTAACATACTGTTATTTTTTTAGAAGATTGGTAGACATATGGAAACCCTGGTGGAGTAGTGGTTAAGTGCTACAGCTGCTAACCAAAAGGTTGGCAGTTCAGGTCCCCCAGAAGCTCCTTGGAAAGTCTATGGGGCAGCTCTACTCGGACCTATAGGGTCGCCATGAGTTGGAATCAACTTGATGGCAGTGGGTTTGGTTTTTTTGGTTTGGTAGACATATACTTTCATGATAGAGATGCTGGGGTATTTAGACAGGTCTAGTAGCTACATATATTATTTTATGTCTAAAATTTAAAACAAGAGTGCACTAAACCATACAGCCAACTCTCGTAAAAGCTGAATGAATTGTTATATGAAGTGTTAACTAGGATATGATCATTTCTGAGTGACGTTTTATGCCTTTATAAATGCCATCCTTCCTTGGTTTACTCGTCAGTGGTTTTCAATTCTCACAAAACAGGAATGATTTAAAGCTTAAGCACCTTGCTTTTAAGTTAACATCATCCAAACCTTGTCAGTCTCACCATTTGGAAGGACATAAAATAATTTGAAGAGAATATGTGACCAGCTAAAATGAAGATGATTTTATTATTCATGAATACTTTAATATGAATACTTTAGGGCCTGCATTTCTCAATTATATTAAATTATGGTGCAACATAAAACTGTCAGACTAGGTTGTAGGCTCATAGTCCTCATGGAGTTCCCTTATGTTTGCCTTTTAGTATTTCTTTTTTATATCTATAAATCCAATTTTGGTTCACATCCTTCCTCTCATATTCAAAAGCCTTGATTCACTTACTTTTTCCCCTCTCTTGGATTTGATGTTAGAAACTGATAATGTCTTAGAAATGTCTTTTCTATAATAACATAAAAATTCAGTAGTGGCTAATAGGTAACAGGCTGAATTATAAACTCTTAGAGATAGATTTCCAAGATCAACCCTGTTGCACATGTCTCCCTAGAGTGCTGTGGCCTTTAGTGTGCAGTGATCTAAAAGGAAATTTTTCCTCTAATCCAGCACTTAGGTAATCTGACATCCCAAGACCTCTAAAGCAGTATCTACAGACAGGAAGCACAGTCGTTTTGAGCTTTGGCCTTGGGGTCAGCCAGAATAGCAGCCTGTGTCTCTCTCACTGTGTGATCTGGGACATACCTTGGAGTTCTCATCTGTAAAATGGGGCTAAATGCACTTCACTTACATAGTTGTTGTGGGGTCAATAATGTGATGCAGGTAAGGCACCTGAAAGGGGCCCTGAACTTGGTAATCATTACGACTTTTATTGTAAATGGATCTGTAAGCTGTTGAACTCAGAAAACCACATCCCTTTTCCTCCCTAGAGTCTCCAACTCTAGAATTATAGGCTAGGTCCTTAGCAGGATTCACTGGAAAGACTACTGCAAGTGTGAGATTCTGGGTTGATACGCTGGTCTCTATGTCTAGGGACTCATAGCAACCCTATAGGATAGAGTAGACTTGCCCAATAGGGATTTCAAGCTGTAAATCTTTATGGTTGACTCAACAGCAAAGGGCATAGTTTTGGTTTGGGTATGTCAAGGTAACATAGCATCTGCCTACTAAGTAGGCTTACTACTGGCATTGGAGGACTTAGGGCATGGGTACCAGGTACCACATATAAGAGGACATAAACCTAAATATTTTAAAGCTCTAAAATAAAGCTAACAAAACATCAGATAAAATCTTTGACCCTTTTAGTTTGGTAAATACACCTTCATACTGACTAGGAATGGTAAATGCAGATTTAAAATGTCTCTGAATTTCTTGAAAACTCTTTGACGCTCCATGCTGAAACACTGTGGTGCAGAAAGAACTAAAGTCTGACCTGCAGCAGGTCCCCCTTCCCTTCCTACCTCAAGCTCTGTCCTGAGCCATGAGGCGCTTTCATGCAGCCATAGGCCCCTCGTGCATATCCATAAGCTCTGCCCGCAGCTTTGAGTGTGTCACTCTTGGTGACTCCTAGGGCACATCGTGTTCACACTAGTAGTACAGCCTGCCTTCAGAATGGAACAGGGAAGAAGCCCACAAATAGTCTGGAATTATAGTAGGGAATTCTGGGGTCTTCAGTACCCAGATCATGGCATCAAAGGAAGAAGAAGACCAGAGAAGAACTCTTTAAAGAACAGGATTCCTGATAAGGGCTGCTCTTGGCTAGGTCTAAGGGTGCTGCTCCTAATTGCCACCAAACTCAAGGTGAGTACAACAACTTGCCTCAAGGCCAGTGACTCTGGATTCTAAAGTGAAGGCTTCTCTTAAAAGTTGGAAGAAGTGTCAGGCACTTGATTTGTGACTAGGACTCAAGGTTTGGTTGGATCTGTCTTTTTCTAACTCTTTAAAACTTAGAAAAATTCCGTTAACATTTCTGAGCTGCGTTAAAAATAAAATAATGTCATGTATTAGCTATCTATTGTTACATAATTAATTACTTAAACTTAGTACCTTAAAACGACAAATATTTGTATTGCATCATTTCTGCAGATCAGAAATGTAGGAGTAGTTTAGCTGAATGATTCTGGCTCAGAGTCTTTCAGGATGTTTTGGTCTAGATGTCAGCTAGGGCTGCAGAATCATTTGCTTGACTAGGACTGGAAAATCCACCAAGGTGGTCTACTCTCATGGCTGTTGCAAGAGGCTTCTATCTTTGCTGGCTATTGGCGGAAGGTCTCAGTCCTGGTCTTGTGCACCTCTTCATGGACCTGTTTAGTGTCCTCATGACAGGGCTGTTGGCTTTTGCCAGATTGAGTCATGCAAAAGAGAGACTGAAACCACAATTTCTTTTATGATCTAGCATTGAAAGTCACACGCTGTCACTTCTACCACATCCTCAAGAGTGGGGAATTTGGGTCCCTTTTTTGAAGGGAAGAGTATCAAAGAATTTGTGGACTTATTTTAAAGCCATCACAGGATCATGCATGTGAAAATAAATACTTATAAATAAATAAAGTGGTATAAATAGGTTGTATTCCCTATTTATTCCTCAGTTTACTTCTTCCAGGCGCTTCAGGGCCCTCATAAAATTCGGAGATACTTTTAGGCTGGCATAATCTCCCTATGTATCTGAAATTGGTAGGGCTTGGTTTTATAATCTGGAGGCACTGTACAGCTCAGATTTACAAGTATTGATGAAGAATCAGAACCTCAGAGACATTATATGACTGGCCAAATGTCACACTAGTAGGTAGAAGTCTGAGGATTCTACCATGTTGTTTTTGTTAGGTGCCATTGAGTCAGTTATGACTTATAGCAACCCTACATACAGCAGAATGAAACATTGCCTGGTCCTGCACCATTCTGACAATTATTGCTATTATGAGCCCATTGTTGCAGCCACTGTGTCAATTCATCTTGTTCAGTGTCTTCCTCTATTTTGCTGACCCTTTACCAAACATGATGTCCTTCTCTAGGGTCTGGTCCCAACTGATAACATGTCCCAAGTACATAAGATGGTATCTCCCTCCCATCCTCCCTTCTAAGGAGCATTCCAGCTGTACTGCTTCCAAGACAGATTTGTTCATTCTTCTGGCAGTCCATGGTATAGACAATATTCTTCACCAATACCATAATTCAAGGGCATCAATTCTTCTTCTGTCTTCCTTATTCATTGCCCAGCTTTCACATGCATATGAGGTAATTGAAAACACCATGGGTTGGGTCAGGCACACCTTAGTCCTCAAAGTGACGTCTTTGCTTTTTAACACTTTGAAGAGGTCTTTTGCAGCAGATTTGCCCAATGCAATATGCCTTTTGATTTCTTGACTGCAGCTTCTATGGGCACTGATTGTGGATCCAAGTAAAATGAAATCATTGCCAATCTCAACCTTTTCTCCGTTTATCATGATGTTACTTATTGGTCCAGTTGTGAGGATTTTTGTTTTCTTCATGTTAACATGTAATCCATACTGAAGGCTGTACTCTTTGAACTTCATCAGTAAGTGCTTCAAGTTCTCTTCACTTTCAGCAAATAAGGTTGTCTTATATGCATATTGCAGATTGTTAATTAGTCTTCCTCCAATCCTGATACTGTGTTCTTCATGTAGTCCAGTTTCTCAGATTGTTTACTCAACATGCAGATTGAATACAACTCTGTCACACACCTTTTCTAATTTTAAACCACTTAGTGTCCCCTTGCTCTGTTCAATGACTGCCTCTTGGTCTATGTACAGGTTCCCCACGAGCACAATCAAGCATTCTGGAAGTCCCATTCTTTGAAATATTATCCATAATTTATTACGATCCACGCCAAAGTCAATAAAACATAGGTAGACATCTTTCTGGTATTCTCTGCCTTCAGCCAAGATCCATCTGATATCATCAGTGATACCCCTCCTTGCACATCCTCTTCTGAATCCATCTTGAATTTCTGGCAGCTCCCTGTTAATGTACTGCTAGAACCATTTTTGAATGATCTTCAGCAAAATTTTACTTGCATGTAATATTAATGATATTGTTTGACAATTTCTGCATTCTGTTGGATCACCTTTCTTTGGAATGGGCATATATGTGGATCTCTTCCAGTTGGTTGGCCAGGTAGCTGTCTTCCAAATTTCTTGGCATAGCAAGTGAGCACTTCCAGCATTGTGTCCATTTATTGAAACATCTCAACTGGTATTCTGTCAATTCCTGGGGTCTTATTTTTTGCCAATGCCTTCAGTGTCACTTGTACTTCTTCCTTCAATACCACTGGTTCTTGATCATATGCTACCCCCTGAAATGGTTGAATGTCAATCAATTCTTTTTGGTACAGTGACTCTGTATATTCCTTCCATCTTCTTTTGATGTGTCCTGTGTCCTTCAATATTTTGCCCACAGTATCCCTCAATATTGAAACTTGAGGCTTGAATTTTTTCTTCAGTTCTTTCAGCTTGAGAAATGTGTAGTATGTTCTTCCCTTTTAGTTTTCTAACTCCAGGTCTTTGCACATTTCATTATAATACTTTACTTTGTCTTCTTTTAGTTACCTTTTGAAATCTTCTGTTCAGCTCTTTTACTTCATCACTTCCATTCTCTTTAGCTACTCTACATTCAAGAACAAGTTTCAAAGTCTCTTTTGACATCCGTTTTGCTCTTGTCTTTAGCCCCTGTCTTTTTTTTGTTTTTAATGACCATAGATCTTAATGGTTTTTTTTAATGGCTTTGTTATACAGGTTTACATATTGTGTCACAAAGACAGATTATTCACAAAGAAAGAAGATGTGAACACCATCATTCCGAGATTATTTCATGACACAAACTATAGATTTTAATTTTTGCTACTGTTTTCATCAAGGAAGATTTGTGACAATGTGCTCTCAATTAGGTCTTATTTTCATAGACTCACATGAAGTTGTAAGAAACAATACAAAGTGATCCCTTGAACTCTTTGCCCAATTTATCCCAGTGGTAACATTTTAAAAAACTAAGGAGCCCTGGTGGCATGGTTGTTAAGTGCTCCGCTGTTAATGGAAAAGTCAGTGGTTTGAATCCACCAGCCACTCCATGGGAGAAAGATGCAGCAGCCCACTGCCATAAAGATCACAGCCTTGGAAACACTATGGGGCAGTTCTACTCTGTCCTATAGGTTCGCTATGGGTAGGAATCGACTCAATAGCAACAGGTATAATACAATATGACAATCAAGATATTGACATTGATGAATCTGTTGATCCTATTCAGATTTCCCAAGTTTTACTTTTATTCATTTACATGTGTGTCTATGTGTATATAAAGTTCTATGCAATTTTGTCACCTGTGTAGGTCATGTATCCACCACCCTACTCAAGATACTGAATAGTTCCAACACCACGAGAATCCCTTCTTTGCCCTTTTATAACTACATTTACTTCCTTACTACCCCTTTCCCCACACACACACTTCAGTTTGCCCTTAAACCCTGGCAGTCTCTAATTTGTCTTTCATTTCTAAAATTTTGTCATTTCAAAAATGTTATATAGGTGGAATCATAGTATGTAACCTTTTGGTTTTTTTTTTTTTTTGCTCAGCGTTAGTCCCTGGAGATTCATTGCAGTTGTTTTATTAATATTTTGGGGTTTTTTTTTACTGCTGAGGAGTATTACATGGTATGTATGCACCATAGT
Organism: Elephas maximus indicus; assembly: GCF_024166365.1. Classification (NCBI taxonomy): domain Eukaryota; kingdom Metazoa; phylum Chordata; class Mammalia; order Proboscidea; family Elephantidae; genus Elephas; species Elephas maximus. Next base: position 22,917,734 of record NC_064838.1, read on the forward strand.
TTGTTTAAGCATTCACTTATTGCATGATATTTGGGCACAAGTTTTTGTGTAAGCATAAAGTTCCATTTCTCTGGGATAATTGTGCAGGAGCACAATTTTTTTATAGTATTTGCACATTTCAGTTTTTAATAAAGTGCCAAAATGCTTTCAGAGTGGCTGTCCCATTTCATATTCCCCAAAACAATTTGTAAGTCATCCAGTTTGTCTGCTACCTCACCAGCATTTGGTATTGTCACTATTTTTTATTTTAGCCCTTCTCATAGGTGTGTAGTGATATCTCATTATGGTCTTAATTTGTATTTTTCTAATGGCTAATAGTCCTTTGGTGGTGCAAGTGTTTAAGCACTTGACTACTCATGAAAAGGTTGGCTGTTCAGGCCCACCTAGAGGTGTCTTGGAAGGTAAAGCTGGAGATCTGCTTCTGAAAGATCACAGCCATTGAAAACCCTGTGAGACAGTTCTGCATTGTACACATGGGGTCACCATGAGTTGGAATCTACTCAACTGCAATGGTTTAATTTTCCATTTTAGTGGCTGATAATGTTGAAAGACATTTTCACGTGCTTATTTTCCACCTGTATATCCTCTTCAGCCTGTAATGTCTTTTACTTATTTTATAATCAGGTTGTTTTTTGTTTGTTTTTTACTGCTTAGTTTTTAGTGTTCTTATATTCTAGGTATTAGCCCTTTGTCAGATATGTGGTTTGCAAATATTCATTCTGAACCTCTGACCTGTCAGTCTTCCACCTTCAGTCTTTCATGAATAAGCATGGTGTTAGCTGTAGTATTTTTGTAGCTGTTCTTTATCCAATTGCAGAAGTTCCACCCTTATATATATATATATATATATATATATATATATATATATATATTTTTTTAATCATACTGGGTGTTGAACAATTGCTTTTTTATGAGTGAATTGATATGATCATATGATACCTTCTTTAGCTAGAATAAATAAATTTTTACTGGAATAAATCCCTTTTGGTCAGGCTGTATAATTCTTTTTACTTATTGTTGAATTTGGTTTGCTAATATGTTGGGAATTTTTGCATTTAAGTTCAATGGAGATATTAGTCTGTAGTTTTCAATTTTTATACTGTCTTTGTTTGACTTTGCATTAGAATAATGCTAGTTGCATAACATGAGTTGGTGAGTGTTCTGTCCTCTGTTTTCTAGAAAAGATTATGTACAATTGGTGTTCATTATTCTTTAAATATTTGGTAGAATTCTCCAGTGAAATAATCTGTGCCTGAAAATTTCTTTTTGATCTTTTTAATTTTTCTGATGGCTATACCACTATTAAGATTGTCTATTTCATTTGGCTGAATTTTTGTAGTTTTTAGTTTTTGAGGAATTGGTCCATTTCTTTTAAATTCTGAATTGATGACCACAAAGTTGTTTGAAGTATTCCCTTATTATCTTTTTAATGAATGCAGAATATGTAGTGATATCCTCAATTTCATTTCTGATGTTGGTGATTTGTGTCTTCTCTCTTTTTATTTTTTTATTTATATTAAAAGTTTATCTATTTCATTAATTTTTTTGAAGATCCAGATTTTTGCTTCATTGATTTTCTGTTATTTTCCTATTTTAAATTTATTTGATTTCTTCTCTTGTCTTTATTTTTTCCTTCTGCTTGCTTTAAATTTATATCAGTCTTCTTTTTCTAATTTCCTGAGGTAGGAACATAAGCTGATTTGAAACTTTTCCTCATTTCCAATCTAGGCCTTTAGTGCTATAAATTTTCCTCTTTGCACTGCTTTAGCTGTTTCCTAGAAATTTTGATATGCTGTGGTTCCATTTACATACTTTATCATCTACACTTTTGATATCATTGTCTTGAGTATCATATGGTGTTCATTCTAAAATATGATCTATAAAACTATGAGGAAAAGGATAGACTATTGCATGTAACCATAATTCTGCTCATTCTGTTGTTCCTCTTTCCTCTCTGATACTCCAAAGTTCCTTCTTTAGTCATTTTATTTCTGTTTGAAGAGTTTTTTCAGTCAGATTTTTAGGATAGGTCTGCCACTGGCAGATTCTTACTTTCCTTTTGTCTGCATTTTTTTTTTTTACTTCCCTTTCATTCATCAATGTTATTTTCTCCAGATGTAGAATTATATCTAGATGCAGTTAAAAATTCTTTTCTTTCAACACTTTGCAAATACTGTAACACTTCTTTCTAGACTCCATGGTTTCAGATGAGAAATCTGCTGTTGTTAAATGTGGTAGTCTCCTATAGGCAATGCATTGTTTCTCTCTGGGTGTTAAAAACTTTTTTTGTTTTTGTGTTAGTTTAATTTGAAAGTTTAATTTTAGTGTGTCTTGGGATGGATTTTTTTTACCCTCTGTGGGTTCACTAAACTTCAAATACTTTCAACCTATCTCTTTCTGGCATTCTTATTATATAAATATTGGCTCTTTTGTTATTATTCCACAGGTTTTTTTTTTTAAGTCTATTTTCTTCTCCATTATGTTTTCTTATCATATATTTTATCTTTAAGTAATTTTACTTTAAGTAACCTATTAACCACAGAATAAAAAACAAAGAAATCAAAATAAAATCAAAGTTGTATACTTTTTCCAATGAGGGAGCTGGTAGATTCCAAAGATATTTAGGAGTAAATATTACATTGTATTATATTAGAAACACTGTCTTACTAATTCCTTGGTAAGCAAGTATTTTATTCCTGACTCAAATCCTGAGTTAGTATATTTCATATTATATTTTGAAAATATAGGAAACCAAAAGGAAAAGAAGAGAATATAAACTTTGGGAAATAGTTTCATCTCCCAGATGCAATGAGTTGGAATCAGCTCAATGGCAATGGGTTTATTTATTTTTTTTTTAGAGGCAATTATGATTCTATATTTCTATCCAGTACTTATCTTTCAACAGAATTTTTTTTCTCCTTTTACACACACACACTCACACACACACACGTGCACGTTTTTCCTTGACTTTTTAAAAATAAATCTGGAATTTTGCCTCATTAGTAAATTTAATACATTTTCAAGTTTTATAACTTTTTAGAATTTCATCATCTTCTAAAACTCTATGATGAAAAGCAGTTTCCTTGAACCAGCAGTATTAATAAATGAAGATAAACTCTGAGTTAATGATCAGAATTTCATGACAGAGATAGAAAGGAAAAGAATGATCTAATTCCTAGTATTACTTAAATATCACATTAACACCCACACCTAGCAAGATATTGCTAAATTTTGATTTATGGATAATGGAAGCTAATCTACAAGGACGTAAGGAAAATCAATAAATAATAGCTTTAGAAATTAAGTTAGTTTCTTAAAATTATGTAACTAATATCATAGAAGGAAGCAGAGTATAGCCAGGTGTGCCACTGCAGTTCTTGGTCGGAAGGAGGAATTGGAAATGATGATAATGCACTGTCCTTTGGAACATTCTGCAGATGCTTATTTTCCTGTATGTTCTTTTCTTTTGTGTGGCCCTGGTAAGAAATATAATTACAAAAGGATACACTGCTCATCTATATTTACAATCTTTTGTTTTGCTATTTTTTTTTTCTACCTTTTTATGAATTCTATGCTTCTATTGAACTTGTTCAAGCATTATGATGATAAGGTTGGATTGAGTCATTAATACAAAATGTAGCTACCTAGATATTTATGACTCTGTATTTGATGAATGTTTTTGTTTACCACTGTGTTCCCTAAGTGGAAAAAAAAAGGAAAACCTTTAAGTTGATTTATTTACAATATCTTGTCAGCTGAGTCAGGGTTTGAGTTAGGAATGCAGAGCTCTGTAATCTGCCAAAGTAAACTTTAAAGGTTGTTTTTCTGCATGCTTATATTCCCTACATAACTTGGACAGATGACTTTAAACTGTTAATCCTGATATTCTTTCATCCAGTTGTTCATTGTCATTCACCAAATATATATTCAGTTTCTACTGTTTTTCAGGTGCCGTGCTAGGTGCAAGGGATAGACAATGGGTACATATACATGCTATATAGTCAGAAACTTAAACATACATATATAAAAAATATATATATACACCCATACATATACACATAGCTATCCATTATACATTATACATATATTTTTATATTTGGATACACCACACATGCAGACATATGTAGTGTTAGCACAGTAGTTTCTAGTCTTATACTGACTTCTTACACTGAGCCATCTTGGAAGTCTATGAGATCAGCACGTTGAAAGCACATCTAAAAAATGAATGATAAGCCAGAGCAATTTCCTTCTAGATCTTATGACATGCTGTCAGAAACAATGTAGGCTGCAGAAGCCATATGATCCTTCTTATTATTAAATTTTGAAAATTAACATTTGTAAGTGATAAGCTAGATCTAGAATTCAAGGATTGTAAGAACTTATACCATTTGGGAAGAGGCTCTGGGAAGAAGCTTGCCAGTCTGAATTGACTGAATTTACTTTGAGCTTATGACAGAATGATCAAGATGTGGTGTGGTGTGGTGGACATCTATTGTTTTTACCTGTCCAATGTTAATCCCCTCCTTCCCTGATAACAACATCCAACTTTTTTCTCGGAAACAATACCTTCTGTACTCTTAGTGTGTTGTTTGGGTGCAGCCAATTCAATCCTATGGTTCCAGTGGTGGGCACCTGAAGCAGACCTGACCAATTGGATTACTTTATCTCCTGGACCAGAGCAATTTGTTCAGAGATGCAAATGTGGCCTAACTGAGACCACCCATTAAAAAAACCATTGCAGTCTAGCCAATGCCAACTCGTAGTAACCCTATAGGACAGAGTGGAGCTGCTTCATAGGGTTTCCAAGGGGCAGCAGGTGGGTTCAAACTGCCAACCTTTTGGCTAGCAACGAAATTCTTAACCACTGTGCCATTTGAGACCAGTGATACTTAATCACAGACATTTTCCTGGAACTACCAGGGACAAGTGAGAAATTTTCTTTGTTCATTGGATTTTTAAATTAGTAGATGTAAGTGTGAAGATGCCAGTTGCTATCTTTAATTTTTTGAGGAATAATGTGCCAAAGGAGGAAGAAAAGAACTGATAAAGAGAGGAGGAAAAATAGCATCATGATGACATCATGTGAAGCCTTGGAGGAAACCATGACTTTAACAGGTTCGCCCTTGAACTTATCACTTTTAAGTTGCTTTTGTGTTTATTGCAACTACTAGAGCTTTCACTAAGACAAAGTGTCTTCATCCACTCTGAGATTCCTTAGATAAAGGACCATAGGACATAGTGTTCTGGGTTTGTGGCACCTAGAATCATTTCTGTAGTTAATTTGTAGTGTGTTTGTGTGTCTGGGTATGCATAAGTGTGCACATGTAGGCACAGATACCCATACATGGCTATGCATAATTTAACAAAGGAAATTTTGTCTCTATCTATGAGAAATTATGACCATTTCCCTGTACTAGGATATAAAGCAAGCAGTTTAAACAAGATTAGGGTCTTTTTCACTGCTATTACAAGAACCCTGGGAGTAAGCTGTTCAGGGTTGTTACAGTAGCACCACGATGTCCTCAGGCACCAAGACGCTTTCTAGGTTTTTGCTTTACTCTCCTTAACATATAGACCTTATTATCAAGCTTATTTGATGTTTGTTGAATCTGCTGCCTTCATATTTATGTTCTAAGCAGGAAAAGGAGGAATGATGCGTGGTAAAAACAAAATGGGGAGGGGTTGGGAGAGGGAAGAAAGGAGAGGAGAAGGGTGCTTAACCAGCCAAAATCTGTCCTTTTCTGAGAACTTTTTCCAGAAACCATACTGAAGCTTTTGTTACATCTTATTGGCCAGGATTGTGTCACATGATGATGCTTACACTCGAAAGGCTTGGGAATGTAGTATTTTGCCTGTAAGTTAGGAAGAAAGAATGAGTGTTGAGTAGGCAATCATCAGTCTTGCCATAGTTGTTGTTGTTGTTGTTAGATGCTGTCCAGTCAGTTCCGACTCATAGCGACCCTATGCACAACAGAAGGAAACACTGCCATAGGGTGGATTTTATTTACTGTATTTTTATGCAAATAATGTGTAGTGTTCTACATTTGTTTACCAACTGTGCCTTCCCCTCAAGTTATTTTCATAGTGCCTATGCTAATTTTTTACAGCAACTTATAAAAAAAATTGGCATAGAACATTCACGAAAGCCTCACTGGGGAGGGGAGAGGGTGATGTTGGCAAAAGAAAAAAAAAAAGTACATGCACGTTATTTGAGTGGAAATATGGTACTGGTGTTTTCTCACTTATAAGATAGGTGTTTTGCACTGATTAGATCAATAAACCTGGATGGTTTATAATCCAGGACCTGGTGTTGAATCTCTAGTGTTGGTGGCCAGGTATTTTTATTTTAGTAAGCTCTCACAGTGATTGCCAGTATAACTGAGGTTCCGATAGATTTGAGTAGATAGAGTCTGAGGTTCCATCCAAGACTTAAACGAAATTCTATGATTTTTCACTTTATAACCATCTACTATTTTGTTTCATAGAGATTTGTATTATTAAAAGAATAGAAACATCCAAAGTAAAGATACTAAACTCTCCTCCAATTTCAAGACTCTTATCATTGTATTCGTGTACTATTAATTGCTGTATTCTGGCTGATCATCACTCTTGATATCTGGTAGGATGCTGAAAAGAAAGCACTAGCTTTCTAAAACCGATTTCTGAGAAGTATTTGATTTCTCTTAATAGAAAGGAACAGACTGGGGTAAACTCCATGAAAGCAAGAGGAATAGAGTGCTCAGGAGATTTTGTCTGGGTTTTCCTGGCACTGGAACCATAAATTTGGAAATGCAGGGAACTCAACAGTCCCAACAAAATGCGGCAGTGCAGGCCCAGATGGGAGTGCTGTGCTCTCTGGGAGACCTCCAGAGTCCAGCTGGTCTGATGGACTAACCCAGTGACAGCAATAGCAAACAACGCTTATTTTTTCTGCATTTAAGGCAAAAGAGAGAGAGAGTGTTTGGGGGCAGGGAGAGACAAACAAACAAACAAACAACAACAACAAAAGCCTAAGGTTTAATCTAGGCTCCCCAAATTTCTCAAAAAAAATATGTGACCTCCTTACCTCGAAGGGGTAATTTGTTCACCAGCAGCAGTGATCAAAACCATAGAAACCATTTTGTCATCTAGTAGTTTTGGCATATCTTAAGCTTAATGCTGCAACTTTATGAGGAACAAGGGTAATTCCATTGAAGTATTGAGAAAAAAAAATATTGCTCTTGTTAATTCTTATTTCTTTTGCCTTTGCATTTGTCCTTCAACAACATGAAGTTGAATAATCTGCATAACCATAACCTGCTGTCGAGTCGATTCCGACGTATGTTAGTAAATATTTAGGAATTTTTCAATTTCATGAACGAGGTGACTTTTAGAAGAATGAAAGGCCTAATGTGAAGGATAAAACTCTAAAGGTAATAGATGATAATGTAAGAGAATATTTTTGTGACCTAGGAATGTCAATGAACTCCTTAAAAAATACTCTCAGAATACAAATTAGGGAGAATAATTGACTAATTTGATTGCATAACAATTAAAGATTTCTGTTCAACAAAGAATATTACCCATAAAATTAACAAAAGACAGATAACAAGACCAAAGCAAACCCATTGCCAATGAGTCAATTCTGACTCATACAAACCCTATAGGACAGAGTAGAATTGCCCCATGGGGTTTCCAAGGAGTGGCTGGTGGATTCTAACTGCTGATCTTTTGGTAAGCAGCCAAGCTCTTGGTTAATTGGTTACTGCACCACCAGGGCTCCAAAAGACAGATAGGAAGATGATATTTTCAACTGCCTAAATTTGATATGGAAACCTTGGTGGCTTAGTGGCTAAGTGCTACAGCTGTTAACCAAAGGGTCAGCAGTTAGAATCTGCCAGGCGCTCCTTGGAAACTCTATGGGGCAGTTCTACTCTATCCTATAGGGTCACTATGAGTCAGAATTGACTTGACAGCAATGGGTTTGGTTTGGTTTTTGGTTAAATTTGATATGGAGCTGATATCTAGCATGTAAGAAAATCCTGGATGGCATGTAACAGGCAATTCACAGAGAGGGAAATACAAAACATTAACAGCCTCATAATGAGATCCGGAACTCATTAGTATTAGAGAAATTGAAAGCCAAACATCAGTAAGCCACTAAAATTTATCAAAGGACAAAATAGAATTGACTCAGACGGGTGGTTCTATGAAACCACATGCATCATTTTAGAGAGGAATCTGGCAGTAAAAACCAAAAAATCCAAACCCTTTGCTGTCGAGTCGATGGCAACTCATAGCAACCCTAAAATTGCATATGAACTGTGTGACACAACAGTCCTTCCACTGTATATGTAGTCCAGAGAAATTCTCTCATCCATCCATAAGGTGAATGACATGAGTATGCTTAAGATAGCATGGCGAGTGGGAGACAGTAGAAGCCCATCCCCGGGGTAATAGGTTAGTAGAATGAAGTGAATGGAATAATCTCTTATTTTAGAATCACCTACAAACACAGCATGGGACAAGGATGCTCGATTTGGGACATGCAGAAAATATAGATAGAAGAGTGGGGAACTGCCAAATGGAAAAGAAATAGCCAATAAAGGATCTATTATTAATTCAGTAAAAGGCTGCTAGAACGGAACCTTCTGAGAAAACTTTGGAGGCGAGTATTGAATACAATACATTCAAGAGGAAAGGGAGCTAGGGAATTTATGCACCAGCTCTGGCCAATCAATGAGGATTGCTCTCAAGAGGCATACATTTCTAAGCTGTTTGGGCATGCTGTCAGGAACAATGTAGGCTGCAGAAGCCAGAGAAAGCCCTCAGGCAAAGAAATGCAGGTACAGGATTGGGAAGTTCACAGGTGTGCACTGACATGGTAGGGGGAGAGGACATGGATGGGGCACTAAATGCCTTTGCAAAAAGTCCTAAGCAGCAGTTAGAAGCAATGAATTACATACCTACAGCAACATGACAAAACTTAAAAAGTGAGAAAATACGAAACTGAAAGAGGCCTATGGCATGATAGCATTTATGTAAAGCAGAGAGATACACGAGGAGAAAAAAAAAACGTACTTCACAAGAACATCCCATGAAATGGCTATTATCAAAAAAACAGAAAATAACAAATGTTGGTGAGAATGTGGAGAAATTAGCACTTTTGTGCATTGCTGATGGGAATGTCAAATAGTGCAGCCACTGTGAAAAATAGTTTGGCAGTTTCTCAAAAAGTTAAACAGAATTATCATAGGACCCAGCAATTCCATTTCTAGGTATGTACTCAAAGCAATTGAAAGCGGGGACTCAGGCAGATATTTGTACACCAGTGTTCATTGCAGCATTATTCACAATAGCCAAGAGGTAGAAACAGCGCAAGTGTTCATTAACAGATGAACGGACAAAATGTTGTATATGCATACAATGGAATGTAATTCAGCTGTAAAAAAGAATAAAGTTCTGATATTTGCCACCAAATGAACAAATGTTGAAAACATTGATAAACGAGATAAGTCATACACAAAAGGACAAATATTGCATGAGTCTAACTGTGTGAAATGTCTAGAATAGGCAAATTCGTAGAGACAGAAAGTAGATTAGAGATTACCAGGGACTGGAGGGATGGGGATATGGAAAGCTGAATAGGCGTAGAGTTTCTGTTCGGGACGATGAAGATATTTTGGAAACAGACTGTGGTTATGTTTGCACAACACTGTGAATGTAATTAACACTATTGTACACTTAAAAAATATTACAATGACTAATACGCTATATATCTTTTACCACAGTATAATTAGAAAAAAAGAATGTACATAAATAATGGGATACAAATCACAAATTAAATGATTACTTAAGGAGAGAAAAGGGGAATGAAAATGGAAAATAAAAGAGAGGATCTTTTAACAGTCTTTGATATTGTGCCCAAAATTGAGAAGTATAAATAACAAAAATATCCGATCTTGATCCTCTAAAAGAAAAAAAAAAAATGTTAAGGTTTCAGATTCCATTGTTTAAAAACGTCTTTTTCTATCCTGTTCCCCTAAATAGATAAAACGCCATTGGTTCTACTCTTGGTAGCAAAAGCATCTGCAGATGATTACATTTAGTGCTAAGTTTCACTACGATAACAAAGGCAACAGCTTGCCATTTCAGTATGTATAAAGAAACTGAGCTGCTATACACCCAGATAATAATAATCATAAAAATAATAAAACCATTATCTAATGTTTACTGAGGGCTTACCTTCTGAACTAAGAAAGATAAAGATAACCTTATAAAAATGTATCAAATTGAGCAGAAAGATAAATTTGGCATCTAAATTCCCTTTAGACATGCACCAAATTTTTCTTTTAAAGCGTTATAATATTTCTTTGCCTCCATAGACCCTTCTGGAAAATTGCAAGAAAACTTGACATTTAAAGGGAAGAGGTATTTTTACATAAATTATTTCATTAAAGAACTATATATGCATTCATAAAAGAAAGAATATTGTATTAAAATCTATTAACTCTTTCACATATGAATTTAATCCATTTATATTTATTGTCATTACTTATGTATTTGCTTCTCCCACAGTATTTCTCTTTGTACTTATTAGTAACTCCATTCTTTATGTCCTTAGGCTCAACAACTTAGACTCACCTTTCATTTTTCTTACTACCCACATACATTCTCTCAGCACCTCCAGCAAAGCCCACATCTTCTGGCTACCATTAGCTCTCTGACCTCGTCTCTGCCCCCTCTCCCCTGTCTGTACACTGCTCTGTCACACTGGCTGCTTTTGAATTTCTGATAACTGTCTTGTTGCTGTTGTTGTTAGTTACTGTTGAGTTGACTCCAACTCATGGAGATCTTATATATAACAGAACTAAGCATTGTCCAGCTCTGTACCATCTTTATGATTGTTGGTGTGTTTGAGCTCACTGTGGCCATTGTGTCATGCCATCTCATTGAGGGTTTTCCTCGTTTTTACTAATACTCCACTTTACCGAACATGATGTCCTTTTCTACCACTGAAGAATTTTTGCACTTACTGTTTACTCTGCCTGTACATCCTTCTTTTTGATTCAAAACTTTACCTCTTCAAGTCTTTCATAGTGTCACCTTCTGAATGAGTTTTCCCTTTGCCACCCTCCTAATGATTCCCCCTCCCTCTGGCACTTCCTATCTCCTTTCTTGCATTTATTTTTCTCCATAGCAATTTCACTATGTAATTTACTATATAGCTTATTTATTTGCCTCGTTTGTTGTCCTTCTCCTATCACTAGGATATACACTCCACTAAGGCAGGAATTTTTGTCTGACTTGTTCAACTTTATATTCTCAGTGTTAAGAATGGTGTCCGAAACCCAAATATTTGTTGGATAAATGAATAAATTATTGCTATCTTTTAAAAATATTTTTATTTGTTTTGCTTATTTAACTGCTTTCTTTTTTTTTTTTTTAATTGAATTAATAAAGTTTTATAGACTTCCATTATTCCTCTTCTGGTTTGGAAGTTTCAGATTTTATTCACTTTTAATGATTATTTTTATCTTTTTTGTTGCTCTTTTAATGGAGAACACATATATCGCATGTATATAACATGTAGAATAAGTGAAAAAGCTGGTTAAGTTTCATGAAATAAACAAGTCTGTATAGCCAGCACCCAGATAAAGAAACAGAATATTCCTAAAACTTAAGAAGCTGTCTGATGATGCCTTCCAGTTTCTACCTCTCCCCCAAGGGTAACACTGCCCTGACCGCTAACCACATAGATTAGCTTGACCTATCCTTGAACTTTGTGTGGATAGACTATCTTAGCAAGTGTTCTTTGTCTGGCTCCTTTTGCTTAACATGTTTGCAAGATTTATCTGTGTTGTCTTTATTATTAGTTTACATATTCTTATATAGTGTTCCTTCGTATAAATATACCACAATTTATTTATTCTCTTGACTGTGGATAGATATAAGGGTGATTTCCAGTTTGTGGATATTAAAATAGTGCTTCTATGAACAATCTTGTGCATTTCTTTGATTAAAAAAAAGTATGCACTTCGGCTAAGTGTATAAGAACAAAATTGCTAGGTCATAGGATATGTATATGCTCAGCGTTAATAGATATTGCCAAACACTTTTCAAAAGTGGTGTCTCAGTTTACACTCATACCAGCAATATATGAAAAATTTTAATATACATTGTTAACAATACAGTTTCAAAAATACGGTGGCTATTACTTATCTCTGTCTTCTTTGTGAATAAAATAACGCTTTAAAGATACTGTAATTAAAACTGATCTCTCCATCACTACCATCCCTATTATTTGTATTTATAATTTCAGTATATAATATATATATATTATTTATATATATATTTAATTAATTGTTGTTGTGTTGTAAGGTGCTGCCAAGCCGGTTCCAACTCATAGTGACCCTATGTACAACAAAATGAAACACTGCCTGGTCCTGCACCATCCTCACAATTGTTGTTATGCTTGAGCCCGTTGTTGTAGCCACAGTGTCAATCCATCTCCTTGATGGTCCCTCTTTTTTGCTGGCCCTCTACTTTACCAAGCATGACGTCCTTCTCAAGGGACTGGTCCCTCCTGACATGTTCAAAGTTTGTGAGCAAAATCTCGCCATCCCTGCTTCTAAGGAGCATTCTGGCTGTACTTCTTTGAAGACAGATGTGTACATTCTTCTGGTAGTCCGTGGTAGTTTCAATATTCTTTGCCAAAACCACAATTCAAAGGCATTGATTCTTCTGTCTTCCTAATTCATTGTCCAGGTTTCACATGCACATGAGGTGACTGAAAACACCATGGCTTGGGTCAGGTGCACCTTAGTCCTTAAAATGACATTTTTTTCTTTTTCTTTTTTTTTTTTTTTTTTAACATTTTAAAGGGATCTTTTGCTGCAGATTTGCCCAATGTAGTGCATTTTTGATTTCTTGAATGCTGCTTCCATGGATGTTGATTATGAATCCAAATAAAATGAAATCCTGGACAACTTCAATCTTTCCTTTGTTTATACTGATACTGCTTATTGGTCCAGTTGTGAGGATTTTTGTTTTCTTTATGTTAAGGTGTAATCCATACTGAAGGCTGTATTCTTTGATCTTCCTCAGTAAATGCTTCAAGTCCTCTTCACTTCCAATAAGCAAGGTTGTGTCATCCGCATATCACAGGTTGTTAATAAGTCTTCCTCCAATCCTGATGTCACGTTCTTCTACATATAGTCTAGCTTATCTGATTATTTGCTCAGCATACAGATTGAATAAGTGTGGTGAAAGGATACAACCCTGACATGAACCTTTCCAAATTTTAAATCACTCAGTATTCCCATGTTCTGTTTGAATGACTCTGCCTCTTGGTCTCTGTACAGGTTCTGCATGAGTACAATTAAGTTTCTGGAATTCCCATTCTTCATAATGTTATCCATAATTTATTATGGTCCACACACTTATTAATATATAATCTTAGTTCCACATTAATTAACTTATGAAAATATTTTATTGAATTCTTTTTCCCCCCACTATTTATCTTCTATTCTTCCTTTAATTTATGGATCATTTCTTTCAGATGAAGTATACCCTTTAGTAGTTCTGTCTTCTAAGTCTGTGGGTGGTAAATTATCTTGGCTTTTATGTGTACAACAAGTTTTTAATTATATTTCTTGCTCCTGCTTTAGCTAAATATAGAATTCTATGTAGACAGTTATTTTTCTTTGCCTTAATGACATAACTCCGTTGTTTCTGTTGTTCTGAGAAATCTGCTGTTACTCTAATTGTCATAGTTTTGTAAGTAATATATTCCCTCTGACAGCATTTAAAAAGTCCCTGGATGGCACAAACAATTGAGCGCTTGACTACTAACCAAAAGGTTGGTGGTTTGAACCCACCTGGAGGTGCCTCAGAAGAAAGTCAAGTGGTCCACTTCAGAAAGGTCACAGGCTTAAAAATTCTTTGGATCACAGTTCTACTCTGCACACATGCGGTCACTTAAGTCAGAATTGCCTCCATGGCAACTGGTTTGGCTTGATAGCTTTTAAAATTTCCCTGTGTCACTGATGTTCTGATTTTTAACTAAGATGTTTCCAGAGTTTATTTTGTTTTAATTGATCCTGCTGTGATGAAGAAGTGCCAGTAGCCCCAGGTTTATTTTTAGTTTAACAAACTCAACTAAAAGAGCTTCTTCTAGTGTCTCAGCAGAAATCTCAGGATTAGTACTGATTAGATAAACACATGTTCTCTGCATTAAACCTAAAGCCTGGTAGTTGGGGTATAATCATTGGCCAGACCTGTGTCATGTTGTCAAAGCTGAGCTCCCAAGGGTTGTGGCCAGCCCACCTTAACTTATGGTTAAGAATGAGGACAAAAGAGTTCAACAAACCCTCTTGAGATTTTGAGTGGAATTACAGTTACAGGAGACTGTTACCAAAAGATGGGAATATGGATGTTGGGCAGGCTAAATAGGTGTCTCTTACAAACATAGGTGAAGTAATGTTTGGTCCAGGAGTTAGCATTTGAGTTTAAAGCAGTGGTTAGCAGTATCAGGGAAGTAGGATATTCCTGCCTGGGTAGATGGGAACCAGCTACCTTTGAGTCAATTTCGACTTGTGCCAACCCCATGTGTGTGCCCCGTAGGTTTTTGTCTTTTTACTTTTAATAACTAGTTTTATTTTTTTGTTGTTATTGAGAATATGCCAACAGAACATATACCAACTCAATAATTTCTGCATGTACAATTCAGTGACATTGATTACATTCTTCAAGTTGTGCAGCCATCCACACCTTCCTTTCCCAAATTGTTTCTCCTCCATTAACATAAACTCATTGCCTTCCCCCACCCCCACAAGTTTTCTGTCTAATCTTTCAAGTTGCTATTGTCAGTTTGATCCCATATAGGTAGTTCTTGAAAGAGTACAGTGTTCAAGGCAGACATTCTTTACTAGTTAAGCCCAAATATTGTTTGGTTTTAAGGAGACTTCTGGGGATATTTTTAGTTTAAGGTTTAAAGATTATCTCAGGGAAACCCTTAGGGTTTTCAATGGCTGATTTTTTGTTTGGAAGTAGATTGCCCGGCCTTTCTTCTGAGGCATCCTGGGTGGACTTGAACCTTAAACATTTTGGTTAGCAGCTGAGCTCATTAAGACCCAATTGTTTGGCAGATTAGAACATAAAAATGGGGTTGTGGTTGGAAAGGTAGGCTGTAAAATAGGAGGCCATGAATACCAGACTATACATTTAGACATTTCTTTGGAGAGAGTGGAATTCATTAAAAGATTTTTGCAAAAGAATGATAGGGTCAGCAACATATTTGGCAGAAGTAGCATAAAAAAAAAAAGCATAGTATGGATGAAAAAGAGGTTTGAAGTAAAGGAAAAATTGGAAAGCGATTTTGAATTTTCTAACATTGCAATAGTGAAAGCAGGGAGAAGTTATTTTAGAGGTAAAAGCTACCAGACATGGCAACAGATTGGAGGGTAGGCATGAGGGAGAAGAAGAAGCAAACCTCTGTTAAATACCTTTTAAAGCTAAATTATAAACCAAACTCCCGCATATTGTTTGGTTGGTAAATTATAGGGTACGTATGTGAAATCTGTGATGATGCACCGTGTGGCAATGCCAGCCTATTACATCTCTTAGCATATATGGAAGATTTTTTGATTCTTAATCTTGCTTAAAGGCAGGAGAGATCCATAAAACACAGCACTTCACATTTATGATACTAAGTTCACCTCCCTTGAATACTGTGCAATGCCAATGCCTGGAAAGAGAAGCAAGCTGAGCAGTTTTACAAAAACTCAGCGTTGCTCCTACAGCTGCAGCTTGATAGCAGCACTGGGAAATTAAAACTTTTTAGCTCTCCCTAAGCTGTTTTCTTACAGATGGTACTGGGAGTTGATTTTCATATGTGTGTTGTATATGGTGGTGGTTCTGGCCAAGAAGAAAAAGCTCATAAGACTATCTGCTCTCTCATTCCGTTTCCTAGAGCAAAAATCAAATTAAGATAAGAATATTAATAGGTAACTGCAGTATTTTTAAGATATAGGTTTGAGTAGAGGATTTTTAAGTGACTTCTTTGGGGTTTACTTACTTCATATATGCTCTATAAATCATGTAGGCATTTATTACTACTGTAAAATGGAATTTGTAGAACTGGCTGTATTTACTCATAAGTCGAAGCATACATTTTCTGTAATATATAGACTGGTTTATAATGTGCTATACATAAAAATGACATGAGGCATATAATTAAAGGAAACTTTAAAAATCTGAAATGTCTTCCATTGTAGATCTTTTTATTTTTGTGGAGGGATTACCATATAATGCAATAAAACACTGTGCATACCTCTCATTTTACTTGGATATACTGGTCATTTTCTCTGCCGAAGGTCTCTATTGTAAATATTTTTGTGTGGAGGAAGAAGGTGGGCTTTGGATTTCTTGTCTGCATTTACTCTATACAAATCAGTGCCAAGTTGGCAGGTTTGTAAATATTTACTCTAGGTAGCAGTTCCAAGGCAGCCTTTTTTTTTTTTTTTTTTTTTTTCTGTACGATGCTCTCTATGTGTTAAATCTCTAAAAAATGTGCATGCCAGGAATTCTGGGAAAAAATCATCAATTAAGAAATAATATTGGCTGACATTAAGGAGATGCAAATCAATGTAGATGAGATGGTATCTCATCTACAATGAGATATCATCTCACCCCTGTAAGAATGGCAATGATCAAAAAAACAGAAAACAACAAATGTTGGTCAGGTCGTGGGGGGATTGGAACTCTTTTGCAATGCTGGTGGGATTGTAAAGTGGTACAACCATTATGGAAAATAGTATGACACCTCCTCAAAAAGCTAGAAATAGAACTAGCTTATGAGCCAGCATATATAGGATCTCTACGACTCAATGGCAAACAACAACAATGATCCAATAATCCCACTCCTAGGTATACATCCCAGAGATATAAGAGCAGTGACAGAAATAGACATATACACGCACGCCTATGTTCATTGCTGCATTATTCACAAGAGCAAAAAGATGGAAACAACCTAAGTGCCAAAGATGGATGAATGGATAAAGTGTGGTGCATACATACAATGGAATACTATGCAACTATAAACAATGAGGAGTCCAAGAAACATAACATGAATGAATCTGGAAGACATTATACTGGGTGAAATAAGGCAATCATGAAAAGACCAATATTGTATGGTCCCACTATTTAAAAAAATCAAGAGTAGATATACATACAGAAAGCAAAGTTCTTTGATGGTTACCAGGGCTAGGAGGGAAAAGGAGGAGGAATTACTTCCTAGATTGTAGACACTTGTTACTTTTAGTGATAGGAAAGGCAATCACAAATATGGGTGAAATGAGCACAACTTGACCAAGGTAAATAAAGACGTTAAGAACTACATGAGATAAAAGGATAATTTTGGTAAATTCTATAACATTTACAATTTTACAACAGCAAAAACAACCAAAAAATATGTGTGATGTTACATGGGTAGATAGGGATGCATATGTGTATAGAATGGCAAACACGAGTAAACGCACGTGTATGTATAGGTGTATCTGTAGGCATATGTACATACAAGTTTGTGTGTGCTACGTATATACATATCCACATACATAGCAACCCTCATAGGGAGCACAGGTATGGAGGATTCCTAGACATATACAAACAACTTGTAGGATTGGTTTATTGGGTTAGAAGGCTTGGGACCATAGTCTCAGGGGAAAACTTAGTCAACTGGCCTAACATAGTTCACAAAGACAATGTTCTACATCCTAGATTGGTGAGTAGCATCTGGAGTCTTAAGAGCTTGTGAGCAGCTGTGTAAGATACAGCTATTGGTCTCTACTCCTATGGAGCAAAAGAGAATGAAGGAAATTAAAGGCTCAAAGAAGAAACTAGTCCACATGGCCAATAGCTCACATAAACTGTAGCCTCCTCTAACCTGAGACCAGAAAAACTAGATGGTGCCTGGATACCACTACTGACCATTCTGACCAGGGACACAGCAGAAGGTCCCAGATAGAATGGGAGAAAAATGTAGAACAGAATTCAAGTTCCTAAAAAATGCCAGACCTACTGGACCAATGGAGGCTAGAGGAATCTCTAAGATTATTGCCCTAAAATAACCTTTGAAACCGGATCTGAAGCTATTTCTGTAGGTCACCTTTCAGCCAAATAATAGATTGGCTTATACAATAAAGAATATCACCTGTAAATAATGTGCTCCCTTAAACAATTAGCTACATGAGATCAAACAGTCAACATTTACCCAAAAGCAAAGATAAGAAGGCAAGGAGGGGAAGGGAAGCTAGATCAATGGAAACAGAATGAAAATAATGAGAATGCTGACACATTGCAAAAATTGTAACCAATGGCAGGGAACAACTTGTACAAAAATTGTTAAATGGAAACCTAATTTTCTGTGTAACTTTCACCTAAAACAGAATAAAATATTATTTTAAAAATAATAATAATATTGGCTGAGAAACCTGCAGCTAAGATTTCTACTGGTCTTCTAATTGTCTTCAAAAGACTCTGCTGTGTACTATGCTTTGGGTTTGTGCTCTTGAACAATTTTCGTCCATTATTAGAATTTTGCATTTGCCTCTTTGAAGTAAGATATGCAGGGTTGGGGAATTAACTCTTCATGGAAGATTTTAATCTTGAAAATAATCATGCTGAGTGAAATAAAGTCAGTCACAAAAGGACAAATATTCTATGAGTCCACTTATATGAAATATGTAGATTAGGCAAGTGTATACAGACCAAAGTTGATTACTGGTTACCTATGGCAGGAGGAAGGAAGGAGGGGTAGGGACACTCATTCCTTAGGGGACACTGAGCTCCTGTTAAGGGTCGTGGACAAATCTGGAAATGGATAATGGTGATGGCTGCAAAACATGATGAACACAATTAATGCCACTAAATTGTACACATGAAGAATGTTGAAATGGTAGTTATGTTGCATGTATATTTACCACAATATACAAAATTACAAAATTTGAATATAAAGTAACTATTAGAATATACAGTAAAATTATAAAATTTGAATATAAAGTAAAACAGATACTTTTTTTTTTTTTTCCTGCCCTCATGGAGTTTATTTCTATTTGGGGAAGATAGGCAATGAAGAAATAAACAAAATAAACAATGGGTCTGATTGTGGTGGGAGCTAAGGAAGTAAAGGAGAGGAGAAAATGGGGCATGCTGAAGGATGGGGGAGTTTGGTGGATGGATTGTTCCTGGTCAGGGAAGGCTTCTCTGAGATCTTAAACTTTTTTTTTTTTTTTTTAATAATTTTTATTGAGCTTTAAGTGAACATTTACAAATCAAGTCAGTTTGTCACATATAAGCTTATATACCCCTTACTCCATACTCCCACTTACTCTCCTCCTAATGAGTCAGCCCTTCCAGTCTCTCCTTTCGTGACAATTTTGCCAGTTTCTAACCCTCTCTACCCTCCTATCTCTCCTCCAGACAGGAGATGCCAACACAGTCTCAAGTGTCCACCTGATACAAGTAGCTCACTCTTCATCAGCATCTCTCTCCAACCCATTGTCCAGTCCCTTCCATGTCTGATGAGTTGTCTTTGGGAATGGTTCCTGTCCTGTGCCAACAGGTTTGGGGACCATGACCGCCGGGATTCCTCTAGTCTCAGTCAGACCATTAAGTATGGTCTTTTTGTGAGAATTTGGGGTCTGCATCCCACTGATCTCCTGCTCCCTCAGGGGTTCTCTGTTGTGCTCCCTGTCAGGGCAGTCATCGGTTGTGGCCGGGCACCAACTAGTTCTTCTGGTCTCAGCACGATGTAAGTGTCTGGTTCATGTGGCCCTTTCTGTCTCTTGGGCTCACATGACCTTGGTGTTCTTCATTCTCCTTTGATCCAGGTGGGTTGAGACCAATTGATGCAAACAGATACTATTTTAAAGTACCATTTTGAACCATACATTTCTTCTTCCTTCCATGACATTTTATTTTGTTACATGTCTTTCCAGAGTGTATGCAATTAGAAGACTGCTTCCATAATCTCTTTGAAGCTAGAAAATAAAACATACCTGCTACTATTTTTTTCTGATAAGGAATTTGGTGTCTCAACCCATTTTTTACTTAAGTAATATTTAAAACATAGACTTGTCCTTTAGAGTTAAGAAAAAATTATACTGTCAACTGTGACAACTCATTCCCTTTTTTAATAGCTTGGCAGTTGCTGAAATGTATTCTATATAATGCCTCAGGTTTTTATAATTTTCAGACACCACAAATGAAATGTTATGCTGACTACTAATTCTTAGTGTACCCGTATTAAATCTCCAAAATCTAGTTCCAGAAGGCAATGTGTGAAAAAAAATCTATTAAAAAAAATGTAATCTGGGAATAAGAAAATTGCATTTTCACTAGCAAGAAAAATAGTATCAAAGGCCTATTAGCTGGGCAGACATGAATTTCCAGTTGGGGCTCCTGGAACTCTTTGAGATATGTCAGATAAAAGTAGGCTTTGAGGATACATGTAAACATATTGTTCCTTGTCCTTATTTAATGAAAAAGGCTTAGTGACATATTTGTACCATGTTCAAACTAAGGTTCTGAATACCTGCTGGAGTGACCAGAAATTACCTATAGCTCCTTAAATGCTAAATGTAATGGTACTTAGGCACTAAACAAAATGTGGCTCAATTTTATTTTTTTCTGAGAAGATTAACGACCCTGTAACCAGAAAACTGATGCCCCAGAACAAATAGTTACCATCAGGGAGTGGATGTAACAGAGTGCAGTGAGTATTGTCGAGGTAACCACTCCAAGGACAAGTATTTGTATCGATCTCTTGGGTCAGGATTAAATGCTATATTGATCAAGCTGTCTAAAAACAAAACAAACAAACAAACTTGAACGGGTGTGGCCTCCAAGTAACAATTTGGGTAATTTGTTACTCATATGTGTTGGTGTTCCTGTTGGTACTTAATAATATCACTCCTCTTTTGCTGCCTGGTTTCTGAACCTATTTGTAAATAAAGCAAAAGAGTTAATCAGATGGGCGTCAAAATATCTCCTTTATTACTGATAAAGTTGATATTGAAAAATATATATTAATTTGGGTGCAAATGAGATTTCCAATATAGAGCTTCTGATTTACACTGAAACTTAACCAGAAACAGGAACGGACCACTGCAGGCTTCCCCTTATGAATTTATAGATTAACAGAGCAGAATAAGTAGCATATTTTATGAGAGAATTCCTGTTCCCAAAGGCTTGGGCTTGGGTGCTCATTCCCGCATTCTTTTTCCTAAACCTCTAAACAGAAAATTGAATCTACTCCTCTAGGACTGAAAGAATGAAAGGGAAGAGAAGGGCCGGTTGGGTTACATTAGTGGTGCTCCTCTCTCACAGAAGGAAACATCAAGAATAGAGAAGAAACTGTCCACTTAGTAATAGGCTCCGCTTAACAGTATTTTGCTGCCTCAGGTGGGAACAAATGTAAAATTGCTGAACTTGTATCTAGAAACAAAGGTTCCAAATAAAAATTAAGAAACGTGGTTGTGCACCATAGTTTTTGAGAAAGTATGGAGAGAGAGGATTAGGAGTAGAGTTATTTCTCCCTAAACTAAGAATACAGCCCATTGTTTCATGGTTAAAAAAAAAAAAAAAAAGCCATCATTTCCCTACTCACTGTGCATGGAAAGAGAAAGGTAGTGGCAATTGTCCCTCAGTTCTGGACTATTTTTTTTAATTTGGGTTATTTAAGAAGAACACTTACGGAACCATGTTCAGAGGAGACATGGAGTGATCCTGAAGATAACCTTATATTATGCCAGCCTCAGAAGGAGCTGAACCTTCAGGCCTATACATGGACTAGGCAGGGAACATACTGAGCAAAGCAGGCTGGGCTAAGAAAAGTGACAGCATATACAAAATGCAAAAGGTCACCTGACGGTCAGCCTCAGAGTGGAGAAGGCCGTGGGGTTGATGGAGACTGTAGAAAACTCATGCTCAGCCTAAAAGGATCAGCTACTAGTAAACTCTGTATGGTTTTCCCAATATTTAAAGAGAATCTAAAAAATTTAGATTTCATATAAAATCTCTGCATTTTAAAGTTGAAAATTTATTTTAAAGATGAAAAGCAAAGTTCTAGGCGTGTGAGAAGCGAAGAGCACCCCAATGGTGTGAAGGCAGGAAAAATCTGGTCAGCACATCCCATTGCTACAATGAATGGCTGCTCACTTTCCTTTCTTCTCGTGTTACTTGCTCCAGATTTGAAGTCCTGAAAAGGGAATAGTCAAATAGAAGGAGTTTTGGCAGCATTCTCCAACTCCCACCCTTTCAATTTATCGTTAAGAATGGAAAATAAGTTTCTAATCTTTTGGACTTGGTTAGTAGGAGCGGACGCTTGGCTTGCAAGCTACATACAGCCCATGGGCCCAAATTCAGACCACTGCCTACAGTTCTAAATAAAGTGTTACCAGAACACAGCTACAACTATTTGTTTCAATTTGTTTCTGTGTTATCTACAGCTGCTTTTTTGTTTCGGTGGCAGAGTTGAGTAGTTCTGGCAAAGAGCATTTAGCCTGCAAAGCTGAAGGTATTCACTATTTGGCACTTTACAAAAAAAAGTTTGCTGACCCCTAAAAATGGAAACAGGGACTTAATAAAGAGTAGTCCAAAATGGCATATGTACACTGCACGTCCCTGCAAGCACTATGACTTTAAAGCCTGCTCCTAATACAGTCACGCAAAGTTTGGCAAACACGTATCAAACATGTCTTTTCTTTGCCAAAGTCTGTGCTAAGTGCTGCCAGGGTACAACCACGTCCTTGCGCTCAAAAACCTCACAAAATAGTGCGAGGAACAGGCTGAAATAACTGATTATGATGAATGCCCTTTGAGGTAAGTGGAAAGGGGTCAAAGGACACGTCAAAGGAGTAAGGAGAATGTAAAACATGATACATTCTTTCAGCAAACATGAGAGTGTTTTGTTTTTACCAAGTAAATCAGACATCTTTGTCAGCTATTAGAGTATGGAATGGGGGAAAAAATCAGAAAAAACTTCACTACGCCTTAATTTAAACTTGAGTATAAATGTTGTCCACCATTAAGTTCTCCCTTGGACTATAAAAAATGGCTGGGTTTACTGTCTCAGATTAAATCTATATGTGATGGGACTACTAAAATGAAGGGAAATTGCTAAAAATTAGAATAAATTTGTGCATTAGTTAGCAACCACATTTGACAGCAGGCAACAGGAAATCTGACACACAGAATGTAAATTAAGTAAAGAGCTTGCCTCAGGTAAGAAGTCTGAGAACAAGTATCCCGATTTGGTGCAGTTGTCAATGATGTCGCCACAGACTCAGCCCCTTCCTGACTTTCTACATTGACATTTTTGGTTTATAGGTTTCATTCTCATGGTCTCAATATGACTGCTGAGTATCCATAACTTACATCTGTGTTTCAGTAATGAATAAGGTGATGGCAACAAGAGGGCAAAAGGGGTTGTGCCCATCTAGTCTGCCTGACTCTCTCTGATTCCTCCTCTGTCTCTCTGTCTGTAGACTTTTCCTTGAAATATAACATGTATTCAAATCATAAATGCACAGCTAATAGAATGTGCAGCCAGATTAAGAATGAAGACAAAGCCAGCACCCAAGAAGATCTTGTGCCACTCCAGTCAATGGTAACCACTCCCTTGACATTTAACATGATAGATTAGTTTTTCCTGGTTTTGAACTTCATATAAATGGAATCATTAAGTACTATTTTGTATCTGTTTTCTTGTGCTTAATATTATCTAATTATACAGTTGTAAGATTCATCCAGTTTGTTGAGTGAAGCTGTAGTTTGTCCCTCTCATTGCAGTATAGTTTTCCAGAGTATGATTACTCACAATTTATCCATTTTCTGTTGATGGGCATTTGTTTACTATATTGGATATTGTTAATTGCATCATAAATATGCTTGTGTATTGTTGTTTTTGGTAAATACATGTACGCATTTTTGTTGGGTATATAGCTAGGAACGTAATGCATAATTCATAGGTAAGTGTGTATGATAAACATTAGTAAATGCTGCCAAACAGTGATTTTAGAAACTTAGACTCCCGTTAATAGTATTTGGGAGTTTCAGTTGCTCCACATCCTTGTCAACACTTGATATGATCAGTCTTTTCCATTTTAGCCATTATGGTAGGTATGGAATCTGTCTTTTTAAAGTAATCTCCCAGAAGACTCATCCAACAAGCTCTGTTTATAACTCATTGATCAGAATTATGTCACCAAGTCTAACCTAGCTGCAAGGGATTAACATTTTCACCTCTATTATGCAGAAGAAAAGAGGAAAGCGTGACTGACATTAGAATAGTCAATCCTCAGTCTCCTGTGAGAGAAGAAGGTGAGAAATGGACTGTAGGGTCGCCATTGGAGTGTTCGACAATGAAGACACTAAGCGTTATGATTCACTTGGCTTCCCCCCTGCTTACCTCTGGTGAAAGAGGATTTGAGCCTCTGCCACTTAACAGGGACATTGAGAAACAACTAGTTTAACCATCAAGTATTTGTAAGGATCAAAGACTCGTCTACAAACATGCTAGAAACTCACATAATCAAATGAAATAAAAAGAGACTAAAAATCAGAGAAGAGAGAATAAATGAATGTCCATAGGGCCAAAGCAAGAAATTTCCTGCATTACTGCTTTGGGATAACCATGATTATGAGCATCTTTTAGAACATCATAAAAGACACTCTGGCAGAAGGAGTCTAGGTTTCACCCAATGAAGCAATCTTATATTAAGGGAACATACAGGCAACATACACTATAATAGCTTCAATACTTGGGAAGCAGAACATCTACAAGGACGAGACCCCTATGAAAAAATTTTTTTTTTTTTTTTTTTTTTTAAGCAGTTAGAAAATCAGTTGATGGTTTATTATCCTGAAAAAGCTCTGAGGTATGTTACATAATACTTCCTTTCCATTTCTCTCCATTTAATGTAATATGGCAAGGAAGCCACTTGGAGTGGTACAGGTATCACAAACACAAACCTCTGTGATGGTTGGGTAGGTAACACAACTGAGTCAGGTGGGGACAGCTGTGAACCTAAAACGGCTACTCAGTTCCAAGGAAATCTTGAACATTTGTGTCCCTCGTTGCTAGATTTCTGATTTTTTTTTTTTGCAAATTTTTGTGTGTAGATATTAAAATCTTATCAGATAGCTCCATTTTGCTAGAAACACTGTGCCAGCCTAATACAACCCATTTATATGCAGAATTGGGAGCTCCTGGATGGTAGAAAAGGTTTATGCATTTGGCTGCTAATAGAAAGGTTGGAAGTTCAAGTCCACCCAATGGTGGCTCGGAATAGAGGCCTGGTGATCTTCTGAAAAGGCAGCCATTGAAAACTGTATGGAGCACAGTTCTACTCTGACACATGTGGGGTCACCGTGAGTCAGAATCAAATAAGCAGCTTTTTTTTTTTTTATATGCAAAATTGGGACTACTGTTTGCGATCTTAGTGAAAGAAGATAAAGCCCTGGATGAGCGTCCAGGGTTCCTCTTCAGCTCTGTACCTGTTATGTGACCTTGATGAGCCCCTTACCATTCTTTCATACACCCCTAGTTTCTTCTATGGCCAAATGAAGGGCTTAACTAGATAATATCTGAGGATCCTTCTAATACTTGAAGGTGGTGATTCTGAGATGCCTAATGTTCTAGGTTGAGGCTTTCTGAGGTCATGACTTTTTTTCAAAGTTATTTTTTCCATTGTAGGAGCATCATTAGCCTCTTAAAAATGATAGAAATAATGGAAAGAATCAGAAAATCATCTCATCCCACTACTCAGAGGCAATAACCATCAAAGTTTTAAAACGTTCTTGAAGTTTTCTAATGTGTTGTTTTATGTTTATATAATTATCTTCATTATTTTCCATCCCAGTGTTTCATGTACCATAATGACACAGTTTTCTTTGACAATATGCAATTTTCACAAATGTTATAAATTTGTGGTAATGCTATATATCTGGTGAAGCTTCTATATTACCACTACAAATCTGAATGCATTTCTTTAAAAAATTACAAATCATATTGCAATAAGAATATTTGTGAGTATAGTCATGATCTCTACCACCTAACTTATATTTTGGATTTATTCATTTTTTAACAGACTCTCAGAAGTGAGACATTCCATGTCACTCTTTTATCATAAAGCCTGATGTTTTCAAATAACATATGTGGGCCATTCAGGGGTACATTAATCAGAAAGGACTGTGTACATCCACTTGCATTGAGCAAGGTATGCAGAAGCTTAATTGTATTTCCTTGCTAACCTGTGATGATCCATTTCACATGGTTAACATGTTGGGGGACAAGTGAAATTGTGTACTGCAGACTGGTGAGAAGGCAGAATTGGGCCATTGCATACCTTGCTTATTGTGTAATCTGGCCCTGGTAGGCATAAATGTCACTATAACTCCCACAGCACTTGTTTGTTTAGACAGTTTACGATTGTTAACTTGGTAGTTCACAGTTTCACACTTTATTTAAATTTCTTTGAGTACTTCTAGATTGAACATTGTTTTCCATATCCTGTTACACATTTCTTCTGCAAGTTACCTAGATCACACATCCACAATGATTCACTCCGCACCTGATTTAGATTAAAAGGAATCTTAGGTTCCCACCACCCCCCAACCCCCATTCCTTACCCGTGGCTGATGGCAATGATTTCCAGATGGCCCCTTTCCATTCTTTGGCCTTCAGTTTTAAGTAACATTTTTAAGAGTTTCTGTCAAGCTTCCCGTCAGCATCAGCTCGGCAAGGAGATCATTGTCTCCTCACTTCCGGGACAACGTTAAGGAGGTTTCATTTTGCAATTGTTCTGCACATGACAACTCCTTTAGGCTGTCAAGCAGAAATATGCAGGTTCTTGAGCAAAAAGTGTATAGCTTTAATTCTTCCAAGTTGGCTTTCTCGAAACTGACAACCTAAAAGATGTGAGCAAGGTAACAAAATGTTAGTGAGTGTTTCACAAGGCCAGTCAGGAGTTAGACATGAATGCTAAGAATCATAATAGTTCATATCTGATCAGAGGTCTGTAATCTTAGACTTATAAGAAATTATACAAGTAGGATTGCAATTAAATATGTGTATGTGTGTATAAAATGTTTAAAACTATGATTGCACTTATATATAATTGCTATATATAATGTTTAAATGTTTGATCCCAATTATATACATATACATTCCGACTCGACGGCACTGGGTTTTTTTTATATATACGTAATATACACACGTATACATGTGTATGCCCACATTTAGGATCTAGTTATTTTCATTATTTTTCTTGTGTGCATGTGTGTGTTTTCTATATTTTCTGATCTGTTTCATGAGTATACATTACTTTTAAAATTAAGAAAAACTGTCTAACCAAACCTAGTGCCATTGAATTGATTCTGACTCATACTGACCCTATAGGACAAAGTAGAACTGCCGCATAGGGTTTCCAAGGAGAAGCTGGTGGATTCAAACTGTCGACCTTTTGGTTAGCAGCCAAGTTCTCAACCACTGCATAAAATGAAGTGCTTGAGTGACACAAAGGGTTGAGTGCTCAACTACTAACCTAAAGGTTGATGGTTCAAACCCACTCAAAGGCACCTCAGAAGAAAAGCCTGGAGATATGTTTCCAAAAGGTCACAGCCTTGAAAATCGTATGGAGCATGGCTCTACTCAGCAACACATGGGGTCACCATGAATTGGAATCCACTGGATGACCACTAGGCTGGGTTTGGGTTATAGGTTAAAGTATACTTGAGCAAAATATCAGAAGAGTTTATGCCAAGTAAAATGTTATACAAAATTTTGATTAAAGATCAAGACAAAAATAAATCTACAAGTTTATATATTAATTTTACATGCATTTATTGAATAATAGGAAAGCCTACTATGTTCTCTGACATACTATTTTTTAATAAATATATCAACATTGTATTAAATTACAAACAACAGTTAAAAGAAAACTGACATGTGCAGGTTACACAGATTAGCAGCTGCGTTTGTTAAGTGGGACACACTCAATGAGAAATATTAATAAAATATGGTAGATTTCTCTGCATTTTCTAGACTTCCACAGGAGACCAGGTGAAGGGAGAAGTGACTGTGGATAGCAAATTAAACGTGAATTTGCAGTCTGTGCTGGCAGTAAAAAATTGCTGTGCTGTTTGGGTTGAAAAGGTATCATGTCGTGAACCAAGAGAGGTAATTGTCTGCCTCTCTTCACTGTTGAGAAGACTGTACCTGGAATCCCATATTTATTTCAGAAAATCAAATACTAAAAACCTGAAATTATTGCAGTCTTAGGAAAGAAAATATAAAAGTAAATGAAGACATATCTGGGAATGAAAAGCCAAATGTATTAAGTATGAATAAATACATTACTAATAGAGTAATTAGGAAAGAAAGAGAGGAGGACTACAAATGATGAGACTAAAAAAAAAGGAAGAAAATTTTGGATATCGAAAATTACGACATAAATGTGAACAGAATAGTTTGTCAATTCTAAAAGAAGTAATTAGAAATTTTAGAGATGCTACTAACCGTAAGTGTTATTGGCCAGCATACTGTTTATCATATGTAATTGGTTTATGTATTGATTATTAATATCCTTATATTGAACTAAATGGAGGGGATTATATCCATTCAGCGTATCAATAAAGAAAATTAAAAGCCCTTTTTGTTCTCCCAAACCTATAAATAACAAATAAAATTGGTGCTTTTCTACTATCAACACTCCAATAGAAGGAAATGCTAAGAATAGAATTATTTTAAATCAGTAATAATCAGTATTTTTACAATACAATAAATGAATAATATCCAAAATATACTGAAGACACAATGCCTCCATTTTGAAGTTTACATATTAAATAAGTGAAAACATACTTAATGAAACTTGGCGAAGGTCAAGTAACTTAATTCTCAGTGAAATAAGGAAACATTATGACTCACTCTGGAGGTTGGGAGAATGTCTCTTGTAGAACTCTAACTGCAGAGATTTTAATTAACCAAAGACTCCAGCTGCTGTGCTCACAGATCTATCACCATGTTTGTACTCAGGCCTCACATCACATGGGCTGTTCCCAACCAATGACTGAGCTTGGCACGACTGCTAAGGCAGATACATTCTTGGAAGATGCAGGAATCCTCTGATGGCTGACTTTGACTCATGGACTCTCCAAGAGTCTGTCAATCATTTTCGAGACTTCATACAATCGAGGATGCTTCTACCCAACCTTCATTCCTTCTGGGTAGGCTTGCGTTGCTGTTTGTTGGCTCCCTCAGCCTTTTC
Source organism: Elephas maximus indicus (assembly GCF_024166365.1). Lineage (NCBI taxonomy): Eukaryota > Metazoa > Chordata > Mammalia > Proboscidea > Elephantidae > Elephas > Elephas maximus. Next base: position 22,947,040 of record NC_064838.1, read on the forward strand.
CAGCTTCCTATTTTCTTTCCTAAGTGTTTTCCTTAATCATTGCATGTCTAATTCCACCTTGGTGTCTGCCTTATGGAGGATCTGGACTTAAAAAAAATTTCTTAATTCTACCCCTTGAAGTTGGTCTAGTCAGAGCTTCTTGGGGTGGGTAGTTGATATTTCTGGTAATTACCCTTATGTATTCAAAAATGTTTTTGTAAAATTAGGAGAGATTAGATCAAGATGGTTATCTCAACAGAATTACCAAACCCCAGCCAATATATATATATATATATATATTAATTCAGAGGAAGGATATAGAACAAATCTACAGCAACTCTGGAAAAAAAATGATACCTGAAATTATGAGGAATTTGTTAAGGAGAGAAATTAGATAGGGCTAAACTGATAAAACTGATAAGTGTTGAGAATAAGATAGACCAAAGAGTATGAGAGGGAAAAATATCTGACAGGATAAACAGATTTAAGAGAAGTTTGGAATTAAAAGACAAAGAAGAATGTGTTTCTTCAAGTGTGATAGAAATTAAGGGTTTATCCTAGAAGAATAACTAAACAATAAAAAATATTCAAGAAAAATAAATTAAGCAGGAAAAGGGAATATTTCATTTTGCTAAAAAGTACAAGAAAATATAACCAAACTGTTGTAGAACAAAAGACACCATGTTAAAATTTAAAGAAAAATAATTATCTGGGAGAAAATATCTCTAAAGAATTAATATTGAGAATACATAAGAAGCTTTTATAAACCAATAAGAAAAAACCAATAAGAGAAAAATGGGTAAAACTTATGAATAGCTCAAAGAGGAAATATAATTGGACAACAAACATTAAAAATGCTTAACTTCTTAAGAGAATAAAAATACAATCCACAGACTGGGAAAAATGTTTCCAAAACACATATCTAATAAAAGACTTGTACCCAAACTCAACAATAAGAAAAGAAGCAGCTCATTTTTTTTTAATGGGCAAAAGATCAATGCAGACATATCACCAAAGAAGATATATATATATATAGCAAATAAGTATATGAAATGATGCTTAAGATCATATGTAACTAGAGATTTAGAAATTAAAACAACAATGAGGTACCACTATAGACAGAATGTCTAAAATGCAAAACTTTGACAACATGAAATGTTGGGGAAGATATGGAATGCAAAACGGTACAAGCCACTTTGGAAGACAGCTTGGCAGTTTCTTACAAAGTTAAATATAATCTTCCCATATCATCCAGCAACTGCACTTTAAGTATTTATCCATTTGAGTTGAAAAATTATGCCTACACAACAAAACTGCACACGGATGTTTATAGCACCTCAATTCATAATTGTCAAAAATGGAAAGCAATCAATAATACTAATAAGTAAATGGATAAAAAAACTGTGATGTATTCATGCAATGGAATAAATTTCAGCAATAAAAAGAAATGATCTATCTCGTCATAAAAAGACAAGAAGGAATCTTAACTACATACTGCTAAGCAAAGTCAGTCTGTAAAGGCTACCCACTGTATGATTCCAAGTATATGACATTCTGGCAAAGGCAAACTTTTACCATAAAAAAAAAAAAACATAGAGATGGTAAAAAGATCAGTGGCTGCCAGGGGTTCAGGCTGAGGCGTAGAGAAATATTTGTCTATGAGCTGTTGCCAGTCGTGCCCTCCCCGCCCTGCCCAGGGTACCCGCACAAGCACTGCCATGCCATTCTCTTCCACATATTGCTGGAAAAATAATTTAACAAAATACACTTATGAAAATACCTTCCAGGGGAGGGCATGGCTAGCAAACAAACCTAGGAGGCAGGGCTAATATCAAGACAGTACACACTCTTATAACACTTTTTTTTTTAGTGGCTACCTAGTTGTGAGTGGTAGGGCATCTATGTATTCTGATTGATCAGTGCCCAAATTATTCCAAATGTTAAATATTTTCAATATCACTCTCAAAACAAAGTTATTCACAAAGTTGTTCATTACAGCATCGCTTGTAATTAAAAAACAAAAAAAAACAGGAAACAATCTAGGTATCCCTCAGTAAGGGAATGAAATAATAGGTTATAGGTTATACATATTCATATGAGAAGATGCTATACTGAAATTAAAATAAATTGACTAAATCAATATGTGCTACTTGAATAAATCTCAAACCCCAATCCTGAATGTTTGTCGTTGTTAGGTGCCATCAAGTCTATGTATAACAGAATGAAACATTGGCTGGTCCTGCGCCATCCACACAATAATTGCTGTTTGAGCTCATTGTTGGAGTCATTATGTCAGTCCATCTCATTGAAAGTCTGCCTCTTTTTTTGCTGACCCTCTATGTTACCAAGAATGATGTCCTTCTCCAGGGATTGGTCCTTCTTCGTAACATGTCCAAAGTACATGACACAAAGTCTTGCCATCCTCGCTTATAAGGAGCATTCTTGCCATACTTCTACCAAGACAGATTCGCTCTTTATTTTGGCAGTCCATGGTATATTCAATATTCTTATCCAACACCACAATTCAAAGACATCAATTCTTCTTCAGTCTTCCTTATTCATTGTCCAGCTCTCGCATGAATATGAGGGGATTGAAAATACTATGGCTTGTGTCAGATGCACTTAGTCCTCAAAGTGACATCTTTGCTTTTCAACACTTTAAAGAGGTTTATTGCAGCAAATTTGCTTAGTGCCATACGTTGTTTGATTTCTTGACTGCTGCTACCATTGGCGATGACTGTGGATCCAAGTAAAATGAAATCCTTGACAACTTCAACGTTTTTTCCGTTTATGTTGCTTATTGGTCCAGTTGTGAGGATTTTTGGTTTTTATGTTGAGTTGTAATTCATACTTAAGACTGTAGTCTTTGATCTCCATCAGTAAGTACTTCAAAGTCTCTTTGCTTTCAGCAAGCAAGATTGTGTCATCTGCACAACCTCCAATTCTGACGCCACGTTCTTCTTCATATAGTCCAGTTTCTCAGATTATTTGCTCAGCATACAGATCGAATAAGTACGGTGAAAGGATACAACCCTGATGCACAACTTTCCTGACTTTGAACCATGAAGTATCACCTTGTTCTGTTTCAACTACTGCCTCTTGTTCTATGTACAGGTTCTTCATGAGCACAATTAAGTGTTCTGGAAGTCTCATTCTTCACAATGTTTTCCGTAATCTATTATGACCCATAGTTGAATGCTTTTGCATAGTCAATAAAACACAGATAATCATCTTTCTGGTATTCTCTACTTTTAGCCAAGATCTGTTTGACAACAGCAGTGATATCCTGCGTTCCATGTCCTCTTTTGAATCCAGCTTGAATTTCTGGCAGTTCCCTGCCGATTTAGTGCTGCAACTGTTTTTAAATTATCTTCAGCAAAATTTTACTCGCGTGTGATTTTAATGATATTGTTCAATAATTTATGCATTCTGTTCGATCACCTTTCTTTGGAATGGGCACAAATATAGATCTCTTCCAGTCAGTTGGCCACGTAGTTGTTTTCCACATTTCTTGGTATAGAGAAGTTAGTGCCTTCAGCACTGTATCTGTTTGTTGAAACATCTCAGTTGGGATTCCTTCAATTCTGCCACATGTCTGTCAACTTATTGAACTGTGGTGGCCTGTGTGTTGCTGTGATGCTGGAAGCTATGCTACTGGTATTTTAAATATCAGCAAGGTCACCCATGATGGACAGGTTTCAGCGTAGCTTTCAGACTAAGAGAGATGAGGAAGAAGGACTTGGGGGGTCTACTTTGAAAAAATTGTCCAATGAAAACCTTATGAATAGCTGTGGAACATTGTCTGACATAGTGACAGAAGGTGAGCCCCTCAGATTGGAAGGCACTCAAAAGACAACTGGGGAAGAGCTGCCTCCTCAAAGTTGAGTCAATCTTAAAGACATGGACGGAGTCAAGCTTTCGAGACCTTCATTTGCTAATGTGGCACTACTCAAAATGAGAAGAAACAGCTGCAAATATCCATTAATAATCAGAGAGTGGAATGTAGGAAGTATGATTCTGGGAAAATTAGAAGTCATCAAAAATGAAATGGAATGCATAAAGATCAATATTCTAGGAGGTAGTGAGCTGAAATGGACTGCATTGGCCATTTTGAATCAGATAATCATATGAGCTACTATGGTGGGCATGACAAACTGAAGAGGAAATGCATTGCATTCATTGTCAAAAAGAACCTTTCAATATCTACCCTGAAGTACAGGGCTGTCAGTGATAGAATAAAATCCATTTACCTACAAAGAAGACCAGTTAATACAACTACTATTCAAATTTACACACCAAACACTAATGCCAAAGATGAGGAAACTGAAGATTTTTACCAACTTCTGCAGTCTGAAATTGATCAAACATGCAGTTAAGATGCATTGATAATTATTGGTGGTTGGAATGCAAAAGTTGGAAACTAAGAAGGATTGATAGTTGGAAAATATGGCCTTGGTGGTAGAAAGGATGCCAGAGATCACATGATAGAATTTTGCAAGACCAACAACTTATCCATTGATAATACCTTTTCTCAACACATAAAAGGCGTCTATACACCTGGACTTCACCAGAGGGAAAACACAGGAATCAAATCTACAACGTCTATGGAAAGAGACAATGGAAAAACTCAGTATCATCAGTCAGAACAAGGCAGGGGCTGACTGAGGAACAGACCATCAATTGCTCAAAATACGATCTTGAGTATATTTCACCTAAATTTAGAGACCATATCAAGAATAGATTTGACTCACTGAACACTGGTTACCAAAGATCAGATGAGTTATGAGATGACATCAAGAACACCATACATAAAGAAAGAAAAAGTTCTTTAAAAAAACAGGAAAGAAAGAAAAGATCAAAATGAATGTCAGAAGAGGCTCTGATACTTGCTCTTAAAAGTAGAGTAGCTAAAGCAAATGGAAGAAATGATGAAAACAGCTGAACAAAAGATTTCAAATGTTGGCTCAAGAAGACAAAGTAAAGTATAATGAAATATGCAAAGACCTGGAGTTAGAAAACCAAAAGGAAGAACACAGTAGGCATTTCTCGAGCTGAAAGAACTGAAGAAAAAATTCACGCCTTGAGTCACAATTTTGAAGGATTCTATGGACAAAATATTGAAGGACACAGGAAGCATCAAATGAAGATGGAAGGAATACACAGAGTCATTGTGTAACCTGACCCTACGAATGCCAGTAAGTTTCCATTAGTCCTTAAACTAGCCCAAGCCAGATTTGGCCCATCCTGCATGTATAGAAGGGCCAGCTGTGACCGCTAATTGACCTCAAAAGAGGAAGCAGCAACATGAGGAATGAATCAGAAGGAAAATCATTACCTGACTTTATTCGGTAGGAAGAGTCCAACAAGAATGTTGTCACCTCCTGTTTCCTGGCTGCCTTCTAGAATTTTCCTCGCCAGTATGCCTGTGCAACCACTATCTTTCTGCCCAAAGCAATTATAAGCCCTGTTTCGCCAAAGCTCAGGGAGCCGGATCTGAGGAACTTCCTCCAGGCTCATTGCTCTGTGCATTGCGATGAAGTTACTTTGTCTTTCTCAAAGACTGGTGTTCAGATAACTGGCAAGTCTGAGCGCGCCTGACAAGGATCCACCTTCTACGGTTCGGTAACAATTGAACCAAAAAGAATTGGTCAACGTCCAACCATTTCAGGAGGCAGCATATGACCAAGAACCTATGGTACTGAAGCAAGAAGTCTAAGCTGCACTGAAGGCATTGGCAAAAAACAAGGCTTCAGGAACTGACAGAAATGAGGTAGGCATATAACAAAACCTGCCTTCCTCTGGTTCTCTGATTTGGCTATACAACTTCCGGGCCCAGATGGAAGTAAGAACTTCATGTTTGTTCAAAAATGAATTATGAATTTGTAAGTTTTCTTTCCTTCAGACTGATTTGGCATAATGGCTTGAGTTGGTTCTTGTATTATTCAGTAAAAATTTGTCTGCCATCACACTGGGTGGCCCCTATATCTCTGTTAAAAAAATAGCTTATGTTTACAGATTCATCACCATGGTTTTTAGTCTGTTCGTTCACTTTGCTTTTGCTTTCTGAGGAATTCCTTGCTTTGGAAATAATAACCATTCAGTTCAGAAACTGCAACCACCAAATGTTGTATTCTACTTGTTCTGTGTTTTCCTCAAAATTAAAAAAAAAAAATTTTTTTTTTTTTTTTTTTTATGTGGGGGCTCTCGCCAAATATCAGATTGCATCCTTGTTTTCCTCTAATGTGGTTGCCAGTTTTAAATATTCTTGGTTGAGGAAATTCAATCTAGTGCAATGCCTACCTAGTATTGCTGACAAGCAATTGCTACTTCTTTCATTCAATTTCTGTTCATTTTTGCTTATTGAATGGTTTGACACTCTTTGGGAAATCTCATTGTCTCTCAAATCAAGATATTTATCATGATATATGTGGAAACTAATGCATAAAATAGGCTGAAAGCCCCCGGTGATGTTCAGAGCAGCTGGCTTTATCAACATGCAACGGGGTAGCTCTATTTCTGTCAGTTATTTACCTATTTTTTCTCTGGTCTCTAGCAGCATATTGACTTTGCCATTTTACATTTACTCACAGAATGCAGCAAGATCAAGGAGATGGGACATTCTAAAATTCTGTTCCCCTTGGGTGTTTCCCCTCCCACGAAGGAGTGTTGCTGATTTTCACAATATTGCTGCCATCCTTCTCCACTCCTAGGCTTTAATTTCCCTCCCCTGCTGCCCTGTGTGGTGAACAATAATGAATGTTTTCTGAGCTCCCACGGACCTCTCACTCCCAACCAAAAAAGGCAAGTTTTTGAAGCCAATTTCTTTTTATAGTAAGTTCTTCCCAAAATGTGCTCGATTGTGTATGGATTTCCAGTGATGTTTTGAATATATTTTTTCCCTTGAAAATGTGCATTCAAAAAAGAGTGATCACTTTAAATTAGCTTTTGCTGAAGCAGTTGCAGCCAGGGTTCGCTGATGTTGTGTTTAGCATCCATCTTTTCAGGTAAATCAAAAAATGATCAGGAATGAATGCATGAAAATGAATATAAATATTTCTAAATATGTAACTCCCTTTTTGTTTGTGAGGATTGGGTGGGAAGGGGCAAAGGAGATGTTCTAGGATGAAGAAAATATTCTGCATCTTGACCAGGAGAGTGATTATATGGGTGTGTGCATCATATACATATAAAAAAAAAAAACCAAACACACTGCCGTCGAGTCGATTCCGACTCATAGCGACCCTATAGGACAGAGTAGAACTGCCCCATAGAGTTTCTAAGAAGCGCCTGGTGGATTTGAACTGCCGGCCTCTTGGTTAGCAGCTGTAGCACTTAACCACTACACTACGAGGGTTTGCATCATATATATATATGTAAAAATATAAACTGAGAATCTACCATGTATCAACTACTATGTCTAAACAATTTTTTAAAAAAGACACAAAAACAAAGACATTAAATCCTAAACAAATAAATATGTTTTTAAAATTTGATAAGTGGTTTGAGGGCATAATAGGGTATTATCAAAGAGAATATGTTATAAGCTATGTTTTTATATAATTAAACATGGTCCACAGCCTGAATATGAAGCCGCTATGATCCATTTTTGTGTAGTAAATGAGAGTATATATATGTCCTTTGGAGGGGGATTGTTGGGTGCAAAGGATTGGGGGAAAATAGAAAATCTTTTCTCATTACAATTAAGTTCAGCCAAAATTCACTCAGCTGCATATAGATTTTCCATGATATTTGTATTTTTTCCTTGAAAATGTAGATTTTAGTAGATATAATAACAGCAATGACATCAAAAAAACATTGTTGTCGAGTTGGTTACAACTCATAGCGATCCTTCGGGACAGAGTAGAACTGCCCCATAGGTTTTCCAAGGCCCTGGTGGTGCAGTGGTTAAGAGCTCAGGCTGCTAACCAAAAGGTCAAGAGTTCAAATCCACCAGCCACTCCTTGGAAACCCTATGGGGCAGTTCTTCTCTGTCCTGTAAGTTCTCTGTCCTGTAAGGTCGCTATGAGTCAGAATCAACTCCATGGCAACCGGTTTCTTTTCTTTTCTTTTCTTTTCTTTTCTTGGTTAATCTTTACAGAAGTCCAGAAGCCAACTGCCACATCTTTCTCCCTCGGAGGGGCTGGTGGGTTTGAGATGCCAACTAGTTGATTAGCAGCTGAGCACTTCACCACTTTGCCACCAGGGCTACTTTAGTAGAGAATAACTTATACATATTGAAGCAAAAGACCAAAGGTCTTCAGGAAGGAGGGCTCCAGGAGAAACAAAAAAATTAGAAAAAATGTGTGACTTTACAGAAATCACTTTTGAGGATAGAGCTCCGAGCACTTCACCACTTTGCCACCAGGGCTACTTTAGTAGAGAATAACTTATACATATTGAAGCAAAAGACTGAAGGTCCTCAGGAAGGAGGGCTCCAGGAGAAACAAAAAAATTAGAAAAAATGTGTGACCTTACAGAAATCACTTTTGAGGATAGAGCTCCAAGGTTTTATATGTCTTAGTTCATGAGAGGAACTCCTAAAATGCATCCTTAGGTTTTTTTTTTTTTTTCCTTTTCAATCTTCTTTCCTTAAGTAATCTGTGTCTCCTCTGCCTCTCTCTTTAACCCCAAACTTAATTGCTTAGGGCACAGCAATGCCCGTTCCAAGCATAGCTGACTATTTCCTTCTCTTGGATGAAAATCTCAAGGCATTTTCACAACATATAATGTCCTCATTTATAATAACTAGGAAACATTTATGATCATATCCACATTACTAGTAAGAGCTCAAGAAAAATCATGTATCAGAAAAGGAAAAAAAAAAGACACCAGTTCTATTAGCACTTGTTTTAATATGGTAGGCTATCAGTCATATATCTTTCTTCTGTGCTGTATTTATTGAATACTAAAAAATACCCTTCTTTACTACAACAAAGAAACAAGCACTATTTGGCAGTTTACACTTACTCCTCCTTAGTTCCCCAAATGGCCATTGGGTATAGATACGTATGGGCATACCTTGGAGATATTGCATGTTCAGTTCCAGACCACTGCAACGAAATGAGTCACATGAGTTTTTTGGTTTCCCAGTGCATATAAAAGTTATGTTTACACTATACCATAGTCTATTAAAGAGCACTGGTGGCATAGTTGTTAAAGTGATTTCTAACGAAAAGATCAGCGGTTCGAAAGCACCAATGACTCCACGGGAGAAAGATGTGGCAGTCTGCTTCTGTAGAAATTAATAGCCTTGGAAACCCTATGGGGTTGCTGTGAATCGAACTGACTGGATGGCAGTGAATTTAGGTTTCGGTAGAATATTAAGTGTGCAATAGTATTATGTCTAAAAGGACAATACACATACCTTAATGAAAAAAATACTTTATTGCTAAAAAATGCTAACCATCATCTAAGCCTTCATTGAATAGTAGTCATTTTGCTGGTGGAGGGTCTTGCCTCAATGTTGATGGCTGCCCTCTGATCGGGTCAGTGTTTTTTTTGCTGGAATTGAATAAGGTTCTTGCCTCTCACTGGTCAAGAATGAGCATATAAGGCAAGAAGAGTTTTCCACAAGAACAAAGCTTTATTGAAGAGGCTTGCAAGTGGAGACAAGGAGGACCTAAGCTACAGTTACACACATCTCACAGAGCAAAATACTTGCCTGGGTTTTTAAAAGTTCTTGGGCAGGAAAAGATTCATATTTATTCATAGGCATAGGTGGAATTTTCTGGCAAGTAGCCTGTTTTGGGAGGGGATCTGTTAACTACAGTGCTTGCACAGCTGCTTTCTAAGATGTCTCCTGTCCCGGAGGCCTCTGGGATTCATAGCAGGACTTATTATGGGGTGTCATGCCTCTGCAGTCTCTCACTCCCCAAGTTCGATTCTCCAGCTACAGCTTTAGCCCCTCACTGTCCCTGGTGGAAGGTCACACAGCAGTCACAGGTGGGTGTTCTGTGGGGCTGGTTTCATCTGGCTGCTTCTGAAAGACAACTTTAAAGAAGTTTGTGGGCTGTTTTCTGATACTCTGCCCCATTGTTGGGAATGGCTTTGCTTCTGCACCCTTGCCCATTTCCTGTTACTTTGTTTGCAGATTTGGGGGCCCCTCTGTTCCCTGTCTTAGTTTCTAGTTTGGGGTGGCTGTGGCAATTTCTTAAAATAAGACAATGTTTGCCACATTGATTGACTCTTTCTTTCACAAAACATTTCTCTGTAGCATACAATGCTGTTTGATAGCACTTTATCCACAGTAGAACTTCTTTCAAAATTGGAGTCAATCCTCTCAAGCCCCTCCACTGCTTCATCAAGTAAGTTTATGTACTATTCTAAATCCTTTGTTGTCATTTCAGCAGTGTTCACAGCATCTTCACCAGGAGTAGATTCCGTCTCAATAAACCGCTTTGTCTGTTCATCCACAATAAGCAACTCCTCATCCATTAAATTTTTATCATGAGGTTGCAGCAATTCAGTCACTCCTTCAAGCTCCACTTCTAATTCTAGTTCTCTTGCCATTTCCACCACATTTGCAGTTACTTCCTCCACTGAAGTCTTGAACCCCGCAAAGTCATCCGTGAGAGCTGGAATCAACTTCTTCCAAATTCCTGTTAATGTTCATATTTTGACCTCTTCCCATGAATCATGAGTGTTCTTAATGGCATCTAGAATGGTGACTACTTCCCAAAGGATTTTTAATTTACTTTGCCCAGATTCATCAGAGGAATCACGATCTGTGGCAGCTATAACCCACTGCCATTGAATCAATTCTGACTCATAGCAACCCAATAGGACAGAGTACAATTGCCCCATAGGGTTTCCAAGGGGCGGCTGGTGGATTCAAACTGCCGACCTTTTGGTTAACAGCCAGGCTCTTAACCACTGTGCCACAAGGGCAGCCATAACCTTACCAAATGTATTACTTAAATACTAAGACTTGAAAGTCAAAATTACTCCTTGATCCATGGGCTTCAGAATGGATGTTGTGTTAGCAGGCATGAAAACAACATTAATTTCCTTCTACATCTCCATCAGAGCTCTTGGGTGACCAGGTACACTGTCAATGAGCAGTAATATTTTGAAAGGATTTCTTTTTTTTTCCTGAGCAGTAGATCTCAACAGTGGGCTTAAAATATTCAGTAAACTGTGTTATAAACAGATGGGCCGTCATCCAGGCTTTGTTGTTCCATTTATAGAGCACAAGCAGAGCAGACTTAGAATAATTCTTAAAGTCCCTAGGATTTTTGGAATGGTAAATGACTATTGGCCTCAACTGAAAGTCACCGGCTGCATTAGCCCCTAACAAGAGAGTCAACCAGTCCTTACGAAAAGTCCTAGATGGCATCTTCTTCCAATATACGGCTATTTCGTCTGCGTTGAAAATGTGTTGTTTAGTGTAGCCGCCTCATCAATTATCTTAGCCGAATCTTCTGGAGAAGTTGTTGCAACTCCTGGATGAGCACTTGCCACTTCACCTTGTACTTTCATTTTACAGATATGGCTTCTTTCCTTAAACCTCATAAACCAACCTCTGCTAGCTTCCACCTCTTCTCCTGCCGCTTCCTTAACTCTCTCAGCATTTTTTTTTAGGGACTTGCTCTGGACTAGGCTTTGGCTTAAGGAAATATTGTGGCTGGTTTGATTTTCTATCTGGACCACTAAAACTTTCTCCAGATCAGCAATAAGACTGTTTTGTTTTCCTTTCTTTCGTGTGTTCACTGGAGTAGCACTTTTAATTTCCTTCAGGAACATTTCCTTTGCATTCACAACTTGGCTAACTGTACAAGAGGACTGTCAGCCTATCTTAGCTTTTGACATGCCTTCCTCACTAAGCTTAATCATTTCTAGCTTTTGATTTAAAGTGAGAGGTCCGTAACATTTCCTTTCACTTGAATGTTTAGAGGCCGTTGTAAGTTTATTAACTGGCCTCATTTCAATATTGTTGTGTCGCAGAGAATAGAGAGTCCCAAAGAGCAGGAGAGAGACATTGAAATGACTGATTGGTGAAGTGGTCAGAATACACATGACAAGTTTGCCATCTTATGGGCACAGTTCGTGACGCCCCAAACAATTTCAATAGTAAGTAACATCAAAGATCATTCATGACAGATCATCATAATAGATATAATAATAATGAAAAAGTTTGAAATATCGGGAGAATTACCAAAACATGACACAGAGACTCCATGTGAGTACCTGCTATTGGAAAAATAGTGCTGATAGACTTGCCTGATTCAGGGTTGCCACAAACTATCAATTGTAAAAAAAATGCAATATCCGCGAAATGCAATAAAATGGGGTATGCCTGTGGTCGCAGTTTTAATCTGCACCTACAATTATTGACAGTCTTATGGTGGCGCAGTTTTTAAGCACTCAGCTGCCAGCCAAAAAGTTGGCAGCTCAAACCCACCAGCTGCTCAGTGGGAGACATATGTGGTAGCCTGCTTCCTTAAGGAACCCTGGTGGAACAGAGGGTAAGAGCTCCGTGCTAAACAAAAGGTTGGCAGTTTGAATCCACCAGCCACTCCTTGAAAACCCTATGGGATGGTTCTATTCTGTCCTATAGGGTTTCTATGAGTCGGAACTGACTCAATGGCATCGAGTTTGGTTTTTTTGGTTTTATGAGTCAGAATCAACTCCATGGCGATGGGTTTGCTTTTGGGTTATCTACTGTAGTCAGATTTCTTTCTTTCATTTTTTAAAATTGTTACTGTAGATATATTTTATTCATTGCCTTATATATAAAAATATATGCTTTTTTTTTTTTTCTTAAGAATTTAGTGTCAAGGAAACTTTGCTTATCCTGTGAAAATGGTTAGATATATTTTGAGGATGGTGTGAATTTTTTAAAATAACTTTATTGAGGTACAATTCACTTTCCTTGTAATTTGCCAGTTTGAAGCATATGATTCAATGTTTTTTTAGTGTACTCACAGATATATGCACTCATCACCACTGTCCATTTTAGAACATTTTCTTTATCTTAAAATGAAACCCCATACTCTTTCACTGTTATAGCACTAAGCAAACCAATCTACTTTCCATCCCTATAGATGTCCTTCTGGACTTTCACATAAATGGCATCATATATGATTTTTTTATCCCTGGTGGTACAGTGGTTAAAGCTCTTAGCTGCTAACCAAAGGTCTGTGATTCGAACCCACTAGCTATTCCACAGGAGAAAGATGTGGCAGTCTGCTTCCATAAGGATTTACAGCCTTGGAAACCCTATGGGGCAGTTCTACTGTGTCCTGCAGGGTCATTTTGAGCTGAAATTGACTAGATGGCAACAGGTTTGGTTTTTTGTTTTGTTTTGTTTCTTTCACTTAGCGAAATGTTTTCAAAGTTCATTCAAGTTGTAGCATGTATCAGTACTACATTTCTTTTTATGGGTTAGGGAAACGCTGGTGGTGTAGTGACTAAGTGCTACAGCTGCTAACCAAAATGTTGGTGGTTCAAATCTACCAGATGCTCCTTGGAAACTCTATGGGGCAGTTCTACGCTATCCTGTAGGGTCTTAATGAGTTGGAATCGACTCAACGGCAACAGGTTTGTTTTTTTTTCAGTCTTCCATTGTATGGGCATACCGTATTGTGTTTATCTATTCATCCATTTATGGATGTTCGGATTATTTTCACCTTTTGGCTATTATGAATACTACCACAATGAATATTTGTGTACAAGTTTCTCTGTGGACATATGTTTTCATATCTCTTGAACATATTTTTGTGTATGGAATTGCTGGGTTATATGGTCACTCTGTGTTTAATTTTTTGAGGAGCTGCAGACTGTTTTCCAAAGCAACTGAACCAGTTTACATTCTCATCTACAGTGTAGGAGGTTTCTGATTTCTCCACATTCTCACCAAATTTATCTGACCTTTTGATTCCAGCTGTCCTACTGGGTGTGAAGGGATACCTCATTGTGAGATTTGATTTGCATTTCTCTGAAGGCTAATGACACCGATGAGAAAAATATTCATTTATAGTGCTTCTGATAACTGAACAATTACCTGTACCTGTGCTCTTTTTTTTTTTTTTTTGAAACCATAGTGGCATTGTGGTTAACAGCTACAGCTTCTAACCAAAACGTCAGCAGTTCAAATCCACTAGGCAGGCACTACTTGGAAACTGTATGAGGCAGCTCTACTCTGTCCTATAGGGTCACTTTGAGTTGGAATTGACTCGACAGCAACAGGTTTTGTTGTTTTTGGTGCTCTTTTTTATTGTTGTTCATGTGCATTTGAATTACCACCTGGGTCATTTACTTTCATCCTACAGAAATTCCTTTAGTATTTTTTGTAAGTCAAGTTTTCTGGCAACACGTTCTCTCAGTCTTTATTTTACCTTCATTTTTTGATGATAGCTTTGCTGGATATAGGATTCTTGGTTTAGAGGTTTTTCTTCTTTGAACACTGAATAAATGAGCCCACTGCCTTCTGGCCTCCATCATTTTTGTCGAGAAGCCAGTTGCTAATTTATTAACGAAACTTCCAAAGTAGCACATCATTTTTCTTTACTGATTTCAAGATTTCCTACTTGTTTTCAACTTTCAACATTTTTGCTATGCTCTGTTCTTCAGCTTGTATAATTTCTATCAATTTATCTTCAAGGCCCCTAATTCTTTCTTCTGTCAGTTGAAATCTACTGTTGAGTCGCTGTAGTAAATTTTTTATTTCAGTAATTATAGTTTTCAACTTCACAATTTCTACTTGGTTCTTTTTTAACATTTCTGTCCCTTTATTTATATTCTCTATTTGGTGTGCATGGCCATCTTAACTTTCCTTTATTTCTTTAATCATGCTTTCTTTTGGTTCTGTGAACATATTTTTAATGGCTACCTTGAAATCTTTTTCTGTTAAATCCAATATCTGGTTGCCTCCAAGGGTAGTTTCTGTTGCCTGATTCTTTTCCCAGTATGTGGGTCTTATTTTTCTGTTTCTTTGCTTGCCTCATATATTTCTTGGGAATTGTACCTTTTAGATAATATATTGTAGCAACACTGCGTACTGGTCCTTTCCCTCTTGGGCTTGCTATTATTATTTGTTTAATGGTTGGCTGGATTGTTTTAGTGAAGTCTATTCCCCCCACACAGTTAAGCATCTGCCTTTGTTGCTTAGAGAGGTGCAGGGTTGAGTATCCCCACAGTCACCCTAGAATGACAGTGGTACAGTGAGTCCTCTTCCACTCTTTCTCTGACCACATCCAGCTATTATACTTCACTAACTGCCACTGATTGCTCTATTGTTTTCAACAATGCCCTGGGGCATAAATTCCTGTAGGGAATAATCCAGTCAAATTATGGCTCTTTGAAGGAATGGATTCTGAGGTCATTGTCTGATAATTGTTCTGGCCCAGGTGGGCTCCTCCCTGCTGTCTTCTTCCCCAATTCTTTCCAGCAAACTGGCTGGCCTACAGCCTAGGCTGTGTCTTCGTTTGATTTGTGAATCTTCTCCCAATTGCCTTTCATGATAATCTTCACTGTTTTTGAGAACACCTTTAGGTTTAAACTTTTCCACACTTTGTTTCAAATAAATTCACTTCTGAATTTTTTGCAGATGTTGTTGAATAGATATTTCTTCATTTGCTCTTTGCCCTTAGTACCACTTCCAGAAGTTTTAAATGTTTGTGTTTTTAAAAATGTTGTTAACTGCTGTCGAATCCACCCTTGACTCATAGCAACCCCATGTGTTACAGAATAGAACACTCCACAGGGCTTTTTTGTTTTGTTTTTGTTTTTTTACTATAATCTTTATGGAAGAAACCCTGGTGGCATAGTGGTTAAGTCTTATGACTGCCAACCCAAAGGTTAGCAGTTTGAATCCACCAGCAGCTCTTTGGGAACTCTATGGGGCAGTTCTACTCTGTCCTATAGGGTTGTTTTGAGTCGGAATCAACTCAAATGCAACAGGTTTTGATTAGATTGACAGACCTTTTCTTCCACAGAGCCACTGGTGGGTTCACACATGCTACCTTTTGGTTAGCAGCTGATCACAAATTGCTTGCTCCACTTTTCGCCAATTTCATCGGGCAGTAGGTTAAGGGGGCTCTTTATGATGGAAGTCAATCTCCAGTTAGATTTCTAGCTAATGACATCTGTAAGCTCCACCCCAGACCCAAAGGTCTATTGCCAGTTGTGTTCACCTTACAATCTAGCTCTAACTCTGATGCCTGGCAAGTTTTCTCTGCCCTTCTGATTGGGGGGGCAACTTCTCTCACAGACTTCTGAGACTTTATTGCTATCAAATACCATAATTGCAGGAAAGATAATGGGGTTCAGTTTCATAGAATGTGTCCAGGGCTTTCTTGTATTTCACAGTTCACTTATGTTTGTAATGTTTATTATTAGCGATAAGAATTTTATTGAAGTAAAGAAAGAAAAATATTCCTGAAAAGGTTCTTTTCATGTGTTTTAAGCATTTGAGACTGTGAAAAATTTAACTAAGTGTGAATTTGGAATTTTCTTCTGCCCCCTCCTTCGGCATTTCATTGCTTTGGCAAGTTTTTTTCCCTTGTACCCTAAATAAATGGCATCGTTGTCCTAACAGGCTCAAATATTTAGGCTGGAAAGTTTATTTACTTGAATATACTTTAATTCAGCTTGAATACAAGATAGTGATATTACCAAAATATTAGCATCATCTAAGAAACAAAGTGCTAAAAATTTCACTTTTCTCTGATGGAAATGAGATGTTGGTTTTATCTTAGAATAAAAACAGGATTTTATTTTCTGCTTAGGTATACTTACAGGTTTTATGCTTTTAATATTTTTTCATTAAAAACAATGGTGACATGGAAATCAAGTGCATTTTGGAGAATTCTTATATTTGCACACAATGGCATATTTAACATGTTAATAATTGGAAATTATGTACTGAAATACATTATATAATGCAGTTTGCAAATTCTGTAGCTTCAATAATCTTTGCTAATTTTGTGAAACAAATGTTGATAAAAATAACAATGTCACAGGATGATTATTATTCTAAAGTTATTTTTTCTCTTCCCTCACTTTATTTTTCTTGCTTCGGTGCTAACATGAACAATAATGATTAAGATTATTCAGATTTCCACAAACAATTAGAAGAAAAGTGACATTTCCAACTCACCTGGACCAGCTCTCCCAGTCAGTACTTGCATTACAAATGCAACCATTTTGACAGCCATTTTTTATTATTTATGAGCATGTAGTTCCGGGCTTTTTGTTTTCTTTCTCTTTGAAGCAGCAGCTGTAGGTGAAGGAATGTCTGTTTAGTATGCAGGCTCCTGGAGAGACTACCTTTGGAACTAACTTTTCCTAATTCCTAACACTATCCCAAGTTCTTACGGCAGCTGAATAAATTTTAATTATAAAGGAACACATTAAAAATATAGAAACCAAACAACCCATTTCTTCTCTAGGACACATGAGGTAAAGGGGGAATAATACAGTATAAGTGTAAAATTTGTACAGTAAGCTGAACCCTTTGAGAGACCAAAAAAAAGAAAAAAGAAAAACCCTTTGTCACAAGGAGTGAATCCTGTTGAAGCAAAGTGAAACAGCTCTCTTAAATATTTCAGGAAACTATCCATACCATTCCTCCTTCTCAGCCATACTTCCAATTAGAGCTTCTACTGCCCTATTGCACATGGATCCAAATATTTTTGGAGAGTCAATCTTCCAATTGAAAATATGGTGAATGCTATGAATCACCTTCCCAAGAATGTGTGAATATGCACACAAAACAAAATTTTGCACATAATTCCATTACAGCGGAGGCCTAGTCATAGATGTCCTTGCCTCCAGATGAGCAAAAATATGTAGTTAATTATGCCTACCAATAGTCTATTTTCTTCTTTTTTGGTGATATCTTCCTAGTTGTTTTCTGCAGACTCACTTCTCCTTCAACCTTTGGGAGGCACTGAGCCAATTCCTTGCTCTATCTGGGTGGCAACATAGCCAGGCTTGGGCGATAGATGTATTTCCCCTGTTGCCATATGGTTAGTTAGAGGTAATCACGTAACCCAAACCAAGTAGATGAGACCCAATTTAGAAAGTTTCGGGGAAACTACAAGGAAAAGAGAAGCTTTTAAAAATGTTTTTGATCTATTAGTAAGATGAATAAAGTACAGTTGGGCGTGTTGGCAATTGACAAGTGGAGTATAGATTTAAGCCAAAAGAGAGAAAATAGAGCAGAGGCAAGAAGGAGAAAGAGAGAAACCTAAAATGCTATCATTTGAGTCTCTGAACCCAGCAATGCCTAGAGCATTCAGTAATAAGAACCAAGACTCCCTTTTTGTGCTTAAGCCAATTTAATTTGGATTTCTGTCACTTGCAACCAAGAGTCCTGACCAACACACTCAGTTGCTGGCAAAGAGATGTATTTCCATCACAGGGAAATGAATCAAACTTCTTGGCAAAAAAACCTGTCTTGTAAAATGGGTGGATTTTTCTTTCCAAGTAGAAATGCAATCCTAAGTGGAAAAGAAATACCTAAATGGAATATGGCTTTTGATCATGTAAGCTTGACGGAGAACATGAAGCTCAATGTATATTAATTGATTTATATAACCATATTTAAAGTCATTAATCTTCAGATTTCAGAATCCATTGGATAAGTAAAAATGAAAAATGAAGGTCATTTCCTGACTTTTATACTATTTTTCATTTTTAAAATATGAATGTGGCAATTAAATTTATATTCATCTGCTTAAAATATATTAAAAAAGTCTAAAAATCAGTATGAGTTTAACATAACTTTGTGCATCCCTTTGAAACTCAAAAGGTCACACAGAGTCACTAATTTTCATGCATGGGAAGAGGTGTTCAAAAAATGGGATTCCTAACCATCTTATAAAGCTGTTAGGTAATGTCACAACCATGTTTGGGTAAAATGCAGAATCATACACAGAAAAATAAAATTGGCAAGAAAAGAAAGTGACCCATAATAAGATTTTAGGTACAAGGTGGAAATAATGATCAAAGATGACAGAAGCTCCAGAAAGAAGGCACTTAACAGCAAAGTGAAGAATAACTAGCGGGAGACTCTATACTTAGTGAATCGGAAAGTAAACTTTAGTGTCAGGTCAACTTGGATTTAATCCCCAGCTTTGTCACTTAATGCTACTTAATGTTTCTAAACCTTGATTTCCATCTCTGTAAAATGGGGGTAATTGTACCTATTTCATAAAGTTATTTTTGAGAATTAGTTGAATTACTGGCAGCCATTGTTTTCTCATTATTTAGCTTTAGACCATGAGATAATGCACATAAAGTGCTTCGTATAGCAATTGACCCAGATCTAGCACTTAGCGAATAGTAATTACATTTTTTTATGACAATTGTCATTATAATCGTTATAATTAACCCAATCCATTCGACGCCGGGTTGCACAATAACTCATTTATGACCAGCCCAACTCTTGCGGCAAAAGTCATTATGTTTCTAGCATATCCAAACATAAGATACTAGTTTTCAATCCAGTATTGCAATTCAGACACAATGTATGAACAGAATACCAAGCTATTCAGCAGTTACAATGATGCTTGTGAACAAGGTTTTATAGGAAAACCTCGTGTATTTACACTGCCTTTCAAGTTGTATGTGATACGAATTTCATCTGAAGTTCCTTTAAACGATGGTGATTTCTTTCAGTCTGCTCTTCTGTATTTTCACTATGTTTTAATAGTTTCTTTGAGAAAGCCTCGGTACAGCAAAGTAAAAGAATTTTGCCAAAGATGGAGCTGAGAAAGAGAAAATTCATGTTTGAGACTGTTATGGATTGAATTGTGTCCCGAAAAAGTGTTAGAATCCTAACCGCTATACCTGTGGATGTAATCACATTTGGAAATAGGGTTTTATTTGTTACATTAATGAGGTCATATCAGTGTTAAGCGTGTCTTAAAGTACTCACTTTGAGCAGATTAGTCATAGAAACAATAAGGGGAAAGATAAATGCCACGTGGAGGAATACCTAGAAGAAAGCTAGAGAAGCTGAGACAAGAATTTCTCCCCAGAGTGGACAGAGAAAGCCTTCTGCTAGAGCCAGCCTCCTGCATTCAGAATTCTAGCCTCCTAAATTGTGAGAAAGAGAGCCCTGGTGGCTCAGCGTTAAAGCCCTTGACTGCTCACCAAAAGGCCAAGGGTTTAAACCCACCAGCCCCTCCACAGGAGGAAGACTGGCAGTCTGCTTCTGTAAAGATTTACAGCTTTGGAAACCCCACGGGGCAGTTCTACTCTGTCCTATAAGTTTGCTATGAATCGGAATCGACCGAACTGCAATGGATTTGAGATTTTTGTTTGTTTTAAATTATGAGAAAATAAATTTCTGTTTGTTAAAGCCACCCACTTGTTGTGTTTCTGCTATAGCAGTGCTAAGAAACTAAAACACAGACTACCCAGTATTATAATTCTTACAATGATGATTTGATTCAAGGTTCTTTGGAGGCATTTCTAAAATATACCATTTCACCATTTATTCATAACAGCCCTAAGAATACATTAAAAACAATAGTCATGATTTCAAAATAGAGGGAACCAATATAATATTTAATAGCTAAGAATTCTTTTCCATGACTATTTACCTTAAAAATGGACAGATGAGTTTTCAGCAGAAGTGAGAATTCCATCTTAGGGAAAGTGAAATATTTTGACCTGCAATTTAAAGGATTTGGAAGAAAAAAAGAGGTACTTTTTAAATGATATAGAGTTAAATGGTACTTCTTAACATACGGAAAGCATTGGACTCTCTGGGGAAGTTCATGGTCATATACCAACTTAGGTTGGTGTGATATTTTGACCTTGATGCAAATTGGTAGAAAAAGTTTAAAAAGGTTTGGTTTGTTTGTTTAGAAATATGTTATTGTTGGCATCTATAGATTTATAAAATTTCAGATTTTTTTTGTTCTTGATTCTTAATTTTAGACATATGTTATCATACATTATTCTTAGTGCTGCTGTCTAATGTTAAAACAGATAGTGCTTATGTCACAGGTCAAGATTTTTTTAAAAGAATGTATTGACTCAAGAATTGGAAACATTATAGTCTTTGATTTGTTCACAATTTTTATGGCAAGAAAATGACCAAAATAGATCCCATTTCGCACTTGGTATTGTAGTCAAAACAAAATCATAGTTTAGAAAGGAATCTTTCTGAAGTAAGTCTCCTAGAAGGATAGAGAATGCTACTTATTTATTTGATTTACAGGAAGACTTTTGCTTGCCAGAAACCCATACCCATCTTCACCACTTCATTATTTTTTACTGTACTTATCACAGTTTTTTGTCTCTCCCTCCTTACTAGAATGCAAGTCCCCAGAGGGCAGGAATTTTGTTCATTTTCCCTGGTATCCCCAATGCCTAAAAGAGTTGCTGGCATGTAGTGGGTACTCAGTTAATATTTTTTAGGTGGATGTGTCAGGAAATAAGAATTGGATGGGGGTGTGTCATTCACGGCAGTGGTTGGAAACTATGGGTCTCTGAGTGAGCCTCGGTGGGCAAAATAAGTCTTCATATACAGTTCTTCATTATGAATGATAAAAATACAAATAAACAAAGATCTTTAATTTTTATTTTAGAAAAGAACTCTTAATGGGTGAAGAACGCATATGTAAACCAAGAAGCAGTTGTTCGAACAGAACAAGGGGATGCTGTGTGGTTTAAAATCAGGAATGATATGCATCAGGGTTGCATCTTTTCACCATACTTACTCAATCTGTTTGCTGAGCAAATAATCCAAAAAGCTGGAGTATATGAAGAAGAACACGAGGTCAGGATTGGACTCATTAACAACCTGCGATATGCAGATGATACAACCTTGCTTTCTGAAAGCAAAGAAGACTTGAAGCATTTACTGATGAAGATCAAAGACCACAGCCTTCAGTATGGATTAAACCTCAACATCAAGAAAACAAAAATCCTCACAATTGGACCAATAAGTGACATCATGATAAAAAGAGAAAATACGGAAATTGTCAAGGATTTCACTTTACTTGGATCCACAATTAATGCCCATGGAAGCAGCAGTCAAGAAATCAAACAACTTATTGCATTGGGCAAATCTGCTGCAAAAACCCCTTTAAAGTGTTAAAAAGCAAAGGTGTTACTTTGAAGACTAAGGTGCACCTGACTCAAGCCATGGTATTTTCAATTGCCTCAGATGCATGCAAAAGCTGGACGATGAATAAAGAAGAATTGATGCCTTTTAATTATGGTGTTGGCTAAGAATATTGAATATATCATGGGCTGCCAGAATAACTAACGAATCTGTCTTGGAAGAAGTACAACCAGAATGCTCCTTAGAAACCAGGATGCTGAGACTTCATCTCACGTCCTTTGGATATATTACTAGGAGGGACCTGTCCCCGAAGGAAGACATCATGCTTGGTAAAGTAGAGCGTCAACGAAAAAGAAGATCCTTAATAAGATGCATTAACACAGTGGCTGCAGCAGTGGGCTCAAACATAGCAATGATTGTTAGGATGGTACAGGACCAGGCAGTGTTTCATTCTGCTGTACGTAAGGTCACTATAATTCAGAACCGACTCAATGGCCCCCAGCAACAACAATGGGTAAGTAAAATGTAGTATATACATACAATGGAGTATTACTTAGCCATAAAGAGAAATGAATCCTTATGCATGTCACAACATGGATGAATCTTGCAAACATTATAAAAGTGAAATAAGTCAGACACAAAAAGACAAATACTTTATGATCCCACTTATATAAAACAGGCAAATATATAGAGACTAAAGCTTATTGATAGTTACTAACAACAACAAGGGTGGGAGGGATGGGGAGTGGAGGAGTCATTGCTTAGAAGGCTCTCATTTTCTTTTAATGGTAGTTGAATAATTTGGAAAAGGATAGTTGTAGTGGTTGTATAACATGATGAATGTAATCTATGTCACTGAATTGTACATGTCCAAATTTTGGAATTGCAAATGTTTTCTTACACATATTTTTATGACAATAAAAAAAGAACTCTCAAATCCTGAAACTCCTGTTCTAAAGAGTTTAATTTTTAATTGCCACCATAATTTTGTAAATATGCCAGTTACGGACCAACATTTGGCTTTAGCCAACATATAAGAAACCCACCCAAATAAAATTTGTATATAGAAAAACATTATTCTCTGGGAACAAACTGATGTGTTTTGAGACTACAAGAATTTTTTATATGGTATTTGTTTGTAAAGAATCTTCTAACATTCTGCTCCTGGGAAGATGCTGAAATTGATATGCATACAATAAAATTTTAGATGCCAATGAAAATTTAGAGATAATTTGCTTGTCTCAAAGCCAATTTCATTGTTCTAGTGCCATATTTCGAGAACTAAGTTTTAAAGATGATATTTTTTTCCACTCAAGTGATTGTGGGAAGCATAGTTTTTATAAAAATATTAGAAATTAAAAAAAAAATTAAACATGAGGACAAAAACCTTAAATACTTCAGAAAGCATCTTCAGAAAGCATCCTCCTAAAGATGCACACAAAACTTCAGTTTTGGACTTGCTTCAAAAAAATTGTATTTTCCCAGTGATCTTGAAGTGTTGAAGATAAAGTGGAAGTGGTTCTACCTCACCGTTATTGAGGAAGGCAAAACAATATACCACATTACTAATACCCTTCCTGGCAGAGCTAGCCATAAACGTCTTGTTCCTGTACTAACTTCAGTTGCGAACAAGGAACTGCTTAGTTTTAGCAGTCAGTGATCTAGCAGCAAACAGCACCAAGAAAAGGCACTTCCAATATAATGACAAATATTTAAAATGTTAAATAACAAAAATGATAATAGTTGCTGATTTTTTAAAAACAGTCATGTTTTGTCTTAATTACTAGAAGTTCATTCTATGAGAGCAATATTCAGTTTTGGCCTTGACTTTACCTGAATATTGATTTAAACATTTGGCTCAAAAGAATTTGGCCAAAATGGGCATTTGGTACATTTTTAATAGATAAGGATTTTTAGCTGGTGGAATTACATAATTTGTTTTAGAACTATCACTAAACAACAAAGTTTTCTTCAACAGGTCTTTGTTTTTAATCCTTTTGACAAGTAACACTTTTTTTTTTTTTTTTTTTTTACGGTTTAGCTCTTTAAAAACAAGAAAATCAAAATAAGAAAGAAATTGTATAATATCTTTAAAAAATATTACTGAAGATGAGATAGCAATTTAAAGGAAAACCCTAAGAAGTTAAAGGAACATTTTTGATATTAAAGTGTGTTTCTATATGACTTCCCCTATTAAAAAAAAAAAAAAAAAAAAAAATTTTCCCCCTGTATTTACTTTATGAACTATGAAGACTTTACCATATTACAGGGTTGGGTAACCTGCATTTACTCTCCATTTTACAGTTTGAATTCATGTCACTGTTCAGCTTTAGCTTAATCTGCCTCAACTCTGTATCTTCTGAGCTAGTATTGAAGTCTTTCGGGAAGAATGTCAAACGTGTCATTCTTCCTCCCTCCATAGGTTGGCAGTTCAGACTGAACAGGAGCAAACTTCTGCCCTGTGATTTCTCTTCAATTAAACCCCAGAGGCATGAATAAAGTTCTTATCTAGCCTCTTCAGTTCTTACAACAATCTTTTAGTCAAAAAGGAAACAGCATATGTCCACCTTAAAAAAAAATAAAGCCTACCCTCCTCTTTTTGACTTTATGTCTCGTCCATTTCTTCCTGGTGTTCTCATTTTTGTGTCCTGCCAAACTATGAAAATTTGAAGATATCTGTCTTAGTTATCTACTGCTGCTATAACAGAAATACCACAAGAGAGAATTTATTCTCTCACAGTCCAATAGTCTAGAAGTCTGAATTCAGGGTGCTGGCTCCAAGGGAAGGCTTTCTCTGTCTGCTGGCTCTGGAGGAAGATCCTTGT
Source organism: Elephas maximus indicus (assembly GCF_024166365.1). Lineage (NCBI taxonomy): Eukaryota > Metazoa > Chordata > Mammalia > Proboscidea > Elephantidae > Elephas > Elephas maximus. Next base: position 22,971,868 of record NC_064838.1, read on the forward strand.
CATCACTCTTCCCTTGTCTGGGAGCCTCTCAGTGCAGGCACCTCAGATCCAAAGGACGTGCTCTGCTCCCAGAGATGCTTTCTTGGTGGTACAAGTTTCCCCCATCTCTTGTGTCTCTCTTTTGTATTTCAAAAGAGATTGGCTTAAGACACTACCTAATCTTGTAGATCTCATCAATATAACTGCTGCTAATGCATCTTATTACATCATAGTGATAGGATTTACAACACATAGGGAAATCACATCAGATGCCAAAACGGTAGACAGGCATACAACACTGGCAATCAGGACCTAGCCAAGCTGACAGGTATTTTTGGGGGACACAATTCAATCCATGACAATATCCACTGTTATGAATAAGTCTACTCAAAATGTAAAAGCTCATGTTACAAAGTGATTAAGAAATGCCCTTGTGCTCTGTTATCCTCATCAGATAGAGTTTAGCTTGACAGCTTTTAATGTATCTTCTTGCTACACCTCCATTTGTCCTTGAATGCTGCCATCTTTTCCTGGCCAGCAGTATAATGTAGAGTAGACTAAAAATAACAGCTCTAGAAGCCAATGAAATGAAGCCATTCTACTGCGAAAATTCAGAAAAGATAATGCAGTTGTATTTAAGCTTTCCTAAGTTCTTCAGCTTTCCAGGTGTTTCCTGGAATCTCAGGACATCTTCTGACTCAGTGTTATTTTGGTTTCTATGTCATTGTTATTTCATGGTTGTGCTGGGGTGTGCATATTTCCAAGAATTTCTTAAATTTTAGAGAAAAACAAACACATATGCTCTTTTAATCTCCTCCTCTTAATATCCTCTCAACCTCCATCTTCACTATGGGGTTTTTCTGTATATCCTCTCCTGTTCTTCATCTTAATCTTATTTTATCCCTATCCTAATCTACATCTTCACTATGGGGTCTTCTGAATAGGCAAGGTATGAATTCACAATGGAGATGACACTATAGGACCATGGTGTTTGGTTTGCCAATGTCACTGTAGTGTTGGAAGATAACAATTTTTATCCTTATCCTGGGACCCACCTATCACTAATTCATGGCAATTTATTCAACTTGGACATCAGAGCATTCTCCAGCATAAGCCTGTAGACGTTTAGGATTTATTATAATTTATATCACAAGGCATCCATTTCTTCAGAATTTTTAAATGAACAATTTGTGACTTAGATGTGATTTTGAAATTATACTTTGCTCAAATTTTATTAATAAGCAGTATTTTCCTGTAAACAAAGTCTTAGCTAACTCTTCTGAATTATCCACCTTTACTCTTTTCAAATAAATGTAATTACATTTCAACAGCTCTAAATAAATGTACCCCAAACCACACAATTAAAAAAAAGTTATATAATATTTGTTATATAAAAATATCCTACACATAACTGTTGAGAAGAGGCATCCTAAAGAAATGCTTTTAAAAGCAGATTTTACATATGACCCAGTAATTCCACTCCCAGATATCAAAGACAAATGAAAACATACATCCACACAAAAATCTTGTACATGAATTTTCATAGCAACTCTGTTCAAAATAACCAAAAAGTAGAAATAAACAGGTGCCTATCAAATGATCAACAGATAAAGAAAATGTGATATATCCATACAGTAGAATGTAGTTTAGCAATAAAAAGGAATGAAGTCATGATTCATATTACAACATGGGTGATCCTTAAAAACTTATGTTAAGTGAAAGAAGCCAGTTATAAAAGACCACATACTGTACTATTACATTTACCTGTAATGTCCAGAATAGGCAAATCTATATTGCCTCCATACCGAGGGCTGACAATGGGAGCGGGGAGAAATGGGAGTGGCTGATAATGGTATAAGGTTTATTTTGAAGCTGATGAAAACGTTCTAAAATTGTGGTGATGGTTGCCAAAATCTGTGAAGATACTAAAAGCCAATGAATTGCAAATTTTAAGTGGGAAAATTATATGGTATATGATTTACATCTCAGTAACACTATTACTTTTTTAAAAAAAAATAGGTATTAAATCTGATTTTTAAAACATCAAATATTCATAATACTAGAATTCAGGTAATTATCTTTTGTTCAATTTGCAAATATTTCTATTCCCACTAAAACCGTTGTAGGCAATCTTACTCTGACTTACTCTTACTCATCCTATTAGAATGTGGTATTGTCCTAAAGAAAGCTTTTTATTTTAGAAATTTAGTATTGCATATTTAGAAGTAAAGTATTATTGTATTTGAAAAACCAGCAATGTGTATCAAGTACCATTCTCATAATTTTGAAAAATACTTTTAGATCTTATGTTCATGCTCCAATTCACAAGTTAGAGGAAAAAAATACAGTCTCGTTGTTCCTGGTCTGAATTAATGAGGAGGTTCAAAATATGTAAATGACACGTTGAAGTACAGACCCAGTTATACCAATTCCATCTAAAATAAGGCATATTGAAATATTCAATCCAACATGCTCATGTGGACTTATGCGATAAAGAAAAATATAGAGGAATGTACACAAACACTATAAAAATATCACCATTTATTCAAATATTTACTGCGAAGCTATAAAATTTACCTTAAATAGTCAGAAAGGATTAAAAAAAAAAAAAAAAAAAAGGTGGCAAGGATTCTCTCCTAAGGGCCTGTTGGGATAATTTTGCTGTTAGTTGCCCTTGACTTGATTCTGACTCACGGCCACCCCATGTGTGCAGAGTAGAACTGCTCTCCATAGAGTTTATAAGGCTGACACTTTTTGGAAGCCGATATCTAGAGCTGTCTCCCAAGGGACCTCAGGGTGGATTCAAACTGCCAACCTTTTGGCTAGTAGTTGAATGCTTAACTGTTTACCCCACCCAGTGTGTTTGTTGGGATTAAAAAAAAAAATTGCCATCGTGTTGATTCCAACTTAGAGCAACCCTGCAGTACAGAGTAGAAATGTCCTATAGGGTTTCGAAGGAGCAGCTGGTGCATTAGAACTGCCAATATTTTGGTTAGGAACAGTAGCTCTTAACCACTTCGGCACCACGGCTCTGTTGGGATAATAGGGGAGATAAGAGAACACACACACACATACACAAATACACATAAAAACATACTCTTACAAACTTACAGGCAAATATATCCTCAGAAACACATACCCCAGGATATCAGCACCATACACATGTGTACACACAGGTGCACACAAATACAGCAAAACATAAACCAAAAAACAAAAAGATTGAAATCATTTCTCCCAAAAGAAAATTGAGGAAGTATTTTGAAGTTACATTGTCACATTTTGGAGGATATGTCTGAGGACTAGAAATAGTAGAGTTTAGTTTTGGAATAAACCATTGTTGAGAAATTGAAAGAAGTTTATTTGATCTTAAAACAAAACAAAACTGTGTATTGGGGATTGGTTGGATTCTTGACTATTAATGAAAGCCCAATATTTTTAGTAAGTTTGAGAATTATATGTGATGCACCCAGGCAGCCATTTCCATGCTGAGATAGTATAAATTCGGTAAAGACGGTTATCTAGGGTTTGAAATTGGCAAGATGATGATAATGCTAAACTGGGGGTTAAATTCTTCTATCAAGATAACACTGATCATGTGAAATGTAGACTGAAGAGTGAGATTTAAAAGCAAGATCACAGCAGAAATAAATGAAATAGAGAATAGAAAAGCAATAGAAAGAATCAACAAAACTAAAAGTTGATTCTTTGAAAGGATCAACGAACTTGACAAACCATTGCCCAAACTGACAAAAGAAAAACAGGATAGGATGCAAATAACCCAAATAAGAAATGAAATGGGGGACATTCCCACAGACTCAACTGAAATAAAAGGATTATAACAGAGTTCTATGAAAAACTACACTCTAACAACTTTGAAAACCTAGAGGAAATGGACAAATTTCTACAAACACACTATTTACCAAACTAACACAAACTGAAGTTGAAAATCTGAACAGATCCATAACAAGAGAAGAAATCGAAAAGGTAATTAAAAAAAAAAACCAACAACGAAGAAGAAAAAGCCCTGGTGCAGATTGCTTCACTGGAGAATTCTACCAAACATTCAGAGAGGAGTTTACACCAATACTACTCAAACTATTTCAGAACATAGAAATGGAAGGAATACTTTCAAATTGATTCTATGAACCCAGCATAACCCTGATACCAAAACCAGACAAAGACACTACAAAAAAAAGGAAGTTACAGACCAATATTTCTCATATAGATGCAAAAATTCTTAACAGAATTCTAGCCAATAGAATTCAGCATCATATAAAAAAAATACACCATAATCAAGTGGGATTCCTACCAGATATGCAACATTAGAAACATTAGAAAATCAGTAATCCACCACATAAATAAAAGAATCACATGATCATCTCAATCGATGCAAAAAAGGCACTTGACAAAGTCCGACACCCACTCCTGATAAAAACTCTCAATAAAATAGACATAGAAGGCAAAATCCTGAGCATAATACAGGGCATCTATACAAAACCAACTGCCAACATCGTTCTTAATGGAGAGAGGCTGAAAACATTCCTGTTGAGAACAGGAAGAAGACAGGATACCCTTTATCACCACTCCTATTTAACATTGTGCCGGAAGTCCTAGCTAGAGCAACAAGGCAAGAAAAAGTAATAAAGGGCATCCAAATTCGTAAGGAAGAAGTAAAACTGACCCTATTTATGGATGATATGATACTATGTATAGAAAATCCAAAAGACTCCATGGGAGAAGTCCTGGAACTAATAGAAAGATTCAGCCAAGCAGCAGGATACAAGATAAACATACAAAAGTCAGTTGGATTCCTATACACCAACAAAAAGAACAATGAAAAGGAAATCAGGAAAACAATACCATTTATTATAGTCCCTAAAAAATAAAATACTTAGGAATAAATCTAACCAGGGATGTCAAACACATATACCAAGAAAACTACAAAACAGTACTACAAGAAAACAAAAGGCAACTACATAAATGGAAAAACATACCATGTTCATGAGTAGGTAGAATTAACATTGTGAAGATGTCAACTATACCCAAACCCAAACCAAACCAAACCCAATGCCGTTGAGTCAATTCCAACTCATAGTGACCCTATAGGACAGAGTAGAACTGCCCCATAGAGTTTCCAAGGAGTACCTGGCGGATTCAAACTGCTGACCTCTTGGTTAGCAGCCATAGCACTTAACCACTAAGCCACCAGGGTTTCCACTATATCCAAAGCAATCTACAAATACAATGCAATCCCAATCCAAATACCAACAGCATTCTTTAAAGAGATAGAAAAACTAATCATTAACGTATATGGAAAGGAAAGAGGTCCCAAATAAGTAAAAGCACTATTGAAGAAGAATAAAGTAGGAGAACTCACACTACCTGACCTCAGAACTTACAGCTATGGTAGTCAAAATAGCCTAGTATTGGTACAACAGATGCATTGACCAAAGGAACAGAATTGAGAATCCAGATGGAAATTTGTCCACCTTCGGTCACCTGATCTTCAACAAAGGCCCAAATTTCATCAAACGGGAAAAGACAGTCTTTTTAACAAATGGTGCTGGTAAAGCTGAATGTTCATCTGCAAAAAAAATGAAACAGGACTGGTATGTCACATTATACACAAAAACTAATTCAAAATGGATCAAAGACCTAAATATTAAGCCCAAAACTATAAAGATCATAGCAGAAAAAATAGGGTCAGTGCTAGAGGCCTCATACACAGCATTAACAGGATACAAACCATAACTAACAACATACAAAAAGAAACAATCTTTGATGGTTACAAGGGAGGGAAGGGATGGGTATGGAAAAAACACTAAATAGGCAACAGACAAATGGTGACTTCGGTGAAGGGTAAGAGAGTACAAAGTACTGGGGAAACGAGCACAACTTGTCCAAGGCAAGGTTATGGAAGCTCCATAGACACATCCAAACTCCCTGAAGAACCAAATTACTGGACTGAGGGCTGGGGACCATGGTCTCGGGGAATGTCTAGCCCAATTGGCGTACCGTATTTCATAAAGAAAATGTTCTACATTCTACTTTGGTGAGTAGTGTTTGGGGTCTTAAAAGCTTGTGAGTGGCCATCTAAGATACCCCACTAGTCTCACCCCATTGGGAGTAAGGGAGAATGAAGAAAACCAAAGATTAGTCCGAAGAACTAATGGACCACAACTACCACAGCTTCCACCAGACTAAGTCCAGCACAACTAGATGGTGCCCAGCTACCACCACTGGCTGCTTTGACAGGGATCACAGCTAAGGGTTCCAGACAGAGCTGGAGAAAAATGTAGAACAAAATTCTAACTCACACACACACACACAAAAACCAGACTTATTGGCCTGATAGAGACTGGAGAAATCCAGAGAATATGGTCCCCAGACACCGTTACAGCGCTAAAGAAGTAACTCCTGAGGTTCACCCTTCAGCCAAAGATTAGACAGGCCCATAAAACAAAACAAGACTAAATGAGTACACCAGCCCAGGGGCAAGGACAGGAAGGCAGGTAATGAGGAACACAAGGTTGAGAAGGAGAGATTGTTGACATATGGTGGGTTTGGCTACCAATGTCACAAAACAATATGTGATCGTTTAATGGGAAACTAGTTTGTTCTGTAAACTTCCATCTAAAGTACAATTTTAAAAAATTATAAAAAATGAAACACACAGACAGAAGACCTGGCTTTAGGCTTTTCTTAATTTCTTGGACTCAGTTTCCTCATGTGTAAAATGAGAGAGTTGGACTAAGATGATTGTATTTTAAACTTCCCTGGATAGCTGAAGGTCATCATTAATGGACATTAGTTAGCATCCTATTGTGTGATAGAGTCTATTAAGACTTATAAGACTCTGGGATCATAGAATAAATGAACAATGGACCACTAAGTAGTATACCAAAAAACCAAACCCAGTGCCGTCGAGTAGATTCCGACTCATAGCGACCCTATAGGACAGAGTAGAACTGCCCCATAGAGTTTCCAAGGAGCGCCTTGTGGATTTGCATTGCTGTCCCTTTGGTTAGCAGCTATAGCACTTAACCAGTAAGCCACCAGGGTTTCCTACTAAGTAGTATAAATATAAGTAAATAACAAAATTGCTGATTCCTATAAAAGCTTTGAAGAAAATAAAAGGAGTAATGTGATAGAAAATAGCCGAGTGGTCAAGGACATCTTCCTGAGAATGGGATTTTGAAGCCGAGGGTAGAAAGAAGCCAACAATAGAACCAGAACGGGTGGCTTTGTAGAAAAACAATAATAAACAACAAAGCTAAGGTCCAGTAGTGGAAAAGAGTTCTAACTTGTTGAGCTAATTTGCCCCAGACTAATCTCCAAAACTTCATCTCGTTATCAAAATTTTTTGCCAATAGTCTGAAACTATTGCCTTTGTCAAAACTTTCCTGTCCAATTGAAAAGTTCCTATCCATATATAAATACCCAGAGGACTTTAAGATGTTTGCACCTAAAAATTTTTTTCCAATTAACATGATTTACTATTTTCAAACTCCATACATTTACCATGTCCGATGTATTCAACTGAGCTGAGACTGACAGCAAGATAAATCTTTTTAGTTATTCATGATTAACTTGAATATCATCATAGTTAATATTCTTTAAAGTAGGTTTAACTCCAGTGAGACTGAAATAAACAGAATTCTGGAAGGCACTATTTTGTGAAGATGATATAAGGATACCTTTAAACCTATTGTAGGTATGTATCATTAATAAAACCATTTCTAAACTAATTAGAAAAGCTACAGAAGCAAGTTTGCAGTCTTTCCTAGAGGCACATGTAGGAAGGCATTTATCACCCCTTTCTAAGGTTGGTTTTTAAACTTCAAAACAGAGAATTTGATGAAGAAGAAAGTACTGGATATATATATATATATATATATATATATATATATATATATATATATGAGGTTATATTAAGAAATCTCACTTAGAATCACACCAGATGAGACTTTTAAGATATGAAAATAGATTTTAAATTGCATATTTTATCCAAGATGCTACAAAATAAAACTTTTAATTTATGGATACATGGTTCTAGAATCTACAGATTACTGGGGCATTTGGACATAATTTATAAAGTAGGAGACAAAGTTCAGAGCTGTGTCAAGCAGGTACTTGGAGTAGGCCTAGGAGAGGAGGAATCAGATCCAGGGCTCTGGGTGTGTGCTCCTGGCTTCTTTTCCACCACACCACATTTCTCCACGACCAGTAAGGGGCATTTGTGATTGTATAAAAAAATGAAGCATCTAATTTTCCTGTATCCTTCCAAGCATTTTTTTGTATATCCTCCCACTGAGTACTTTTAACCTTGATTAAGTTTTGACTTGTATTTTTGTAAAGTATAACATCTCCATGTATTTTGAAAATGTATTGAAGTTGTCAAGGATTTCATTTTACTAGGATCCACAATCAACAGCTATGAAAGCAGCAGTCAAGAAATCAAAAGATGTATTGCATTGGGCAAATCTGCTACAAAAGACCTCTTTAAAGTATTAAAAAGCAAAGATACCGTCTTGAGGAATAAGATGCACCTGACTCAAGCAATGGTATTTTCAGTTGCCTGACTGAAGAAGGACATCATATTTGGTAAAGTAGAGGGTCAATGAAAAGAGGAAGATCTTCAGTGAGATGGGTTGACACAGTGTTGCAACAATGGGCTCAAACATAGAAATGCTTGTAAGGCACAGGACTGGGCAGTGTTTCCTTCTCTTGTACATAGGGTCGCTATGAGTTGAAACCAACTTGATACCTAATGATGAATAATTTTCACAGAAAAACTACTACCAAAACAATGAAACAAAGTAAATGATAAGAAGCTTCCTAATGCAATTAAAAGATGGGATGTTAAGGTCTACTTAAAAAAAAAAAAAGTATGATGATTTTAAGGTTATGTGTCAACTTGGCCAGGCCATTATTCTCAGTGGCTTGGCAGGTATTACACGAGTCAGGAGAAGCCTCCAGCCTGATGCCTGATGCACCGATTTGGGACTTGCCAGCCTCCATATCTGCGTGAGCCATTTCTTTGAAATAAATCTCTCTCTATTTTTTTTTTTTCCCTATGTATTTATATATACACTTCACTGGTTTTGCTCCTCTAGAGAAGTCAGCCTAAGACATTCGGTACTGAGAGTGGTTCTAGGGTAACAAAATCATAAGGAGGATGAGTTTTCTGAATTGGTTCTCAAGTCTGACTAGTCTTAAAGGCACTGTTGACTCTGTCTCCAGGAGTAAAGAGGGCACTACTAATCCATGGTGTGAGGTGGCAATAGAAATACACAAAATATCACTACCAATGAGGGACAAAGCTCTGCATGATTGCATGTTTGATACTTTTCAACAATTTTGTCAGAATGGGAAGTATAAGGAAGCTCTTTAGTTGGTCTTACTTTCCATAGACAAAGTGGTGAAAGAAGAGGATGAGCTCAGACCTTCAGAGTCACAGCTCAAGTGTCATATAAACCAAAATCTGAATCCATTGCCATCCAGTTGATTCCAACTCCTAGCGACTTCATAGGACAAAGTAGAGCTGCTCCATAGGGTTTCCAAGGAGCGGCTGGTGGATTTGAACTATCAAACTTTTGGCTCTTAACTGAACTCTTTGCCACTTGTAACCTGAAAGAAAGCTTTATTTCTTGTAGTAACAGAGCTGATATTGTCAAAAACCTTATCATAAGAGTGGCTGAATTACAATGCCAGTTGAATTTCCAACCTCGAATGGTGTCTGAAGTTAAAGTGAAGGAATTAATTGGGAAAAAATGGGACCTTCAAATTTGGGATGGGGCCAAGTGGGCAGATAATCAGGAAGCTCGGGACATTGAGCCCCTAAATTCTGTTGAATCATTCCTGTCAAAAGAACCAGCCCTGTTACTCCTATCTGAAGAGATTATGCCATCTTTGTCTGTGAAACCCCTTCTCTAGTAATTCCATTATCCATTCTATCCCCATTTGATGAGATTAACCCAGCTGTGCCTGGGGCAGTGTTTGAGGCAGGTGCCTTATAAGACTTTTCTGAATGTCCCCAGGACCTACTGCCCAATTTTGCTTCTGGACCATTAAATAGATTTAAGTCCCAGCAAGCCGCAAGTGGTGAAGTATAAAGTATGATCCATGAGTTTGTACGCTACACTCCAAGAGAACTGCTTGATTTTTCTAATATGTACAAACAGAAACCTGGAGAACATGAGAGGGAATGGCTACAAAGGGTGTGGGATTAACGGTGCAAGAAACATAAAGTTAGATCAGCCTGAGTTTATTGATATGGGCCCATGGTCATGGAGTTCATTGGTCTTGCCATATTCCCCTTCATCCTGAAGCAGCAGGCTTGATAGATTGATACAATTGAGACAGATAGGGTTAACTGTGGCTGAACAAAAGAGCTTTTAAAAGATTACCATCCAGAAGTTGGGGAAACAGGAACCACACCCTATCATGAGACAGATAGGGTTAACTGTGCTGCTGGAACAAAAGAGCTTTTAAAAAGATTACCATCTAGAAGTTGGGTAAACAGGAACCCACCCTGTCAACATAAGATAAGACTGGACAGCCCATAAATTACCATCTCCTTCTTAGTGTCTTTCTAGTGCCCTCCTCCTTTGCAGGCTTCCTATGTGCAGAGGAGCAGAGTGTGACTGCCGTTTGACCTTCCTTAGCCCTCCAAAGATGGCGACGTTGTGCCGAATATCAAATGCGCGTGTGCTATATCCCACAATAAGTGATGCTAAGGGCTGGCAAGAGGACTCCATCTTGAATATCAGCGAGTTCCATCTTAGATTCTAGATGTGTGTGCAACCTAGTTCTGAGAAGTACCCGCCCCTTGAAAGAAGCCCACTAAATATTCATTACTCTCTTGTTTCCACCGAACCCATATAAGCCCTAGCCTTTCTTGCCTTTTTGAGTCAGTCTTTTGGAGAGGCTTAGATCTCCCCTGTCTTCTTTTGCTTGACTCAAGCAAAATAAAGCTTGGTGAAGATAAAGTTTGTCTTTCATGTGTATTCTTACTCGGGAAAAGACAAGGACCCTTTGTGTCAAATTGGCAATTGGTAACACAATGGCCTTCTAAAGACAATTGCAGTGCCAGCTAGATGGCAATACCTTTCAGAGCTGGGGCAATGTCCTCCAGGGGGCTATATGTGCTCTATACTGGTGTCCAATGTATGGTACCATTTCTCCCATAGCCAGGATTCATGGGTCCAGGAATCAAGGGGTGGAAATGGGAGTGACACCACTCACTATTACCTCCAGTGACTGACTTATAAAATTTTTGCTTCCTGTCCCTGAATCCCTATGCTCTGTGTGTCTAGAGGTCTTAGATCCAAAGGGAAGAATGCTCCAACCAGGAAAAACAACATTGATTCCATTGAACTAGGAGTTAAGAATGCCACTCAGCCACTTTGGGATCCTCATGCCTCTGGACCAACAGGCCAAGAAGAGAGTTACCGTATTGCCTGGTGTGATTTATCTTGATTACCAAGGGGAAGTAGTACTGATATTACATAATGGAGATAAAGAACAGTATGTCTGGAATACAGGCGATCCCTTGGGATATCTCTTAGTACTATCATGCCCTGTGATTAGAGTGAATGGAAAACTATAGTAACCCTATTCCAACATGACTACTAATGGTCCATACCCTTCAGGAATGAAGGTAATGAATATTTGGGTCCCCTTGCCAGGCAAAGAACCATGCTTGCTGAGGGCAAAGGGAATACAGAATGGGTGATGTATGAAGGTAGTTCTAAATAACAGCTACAACTACGTGACCAGTTGCAGAAACGAAGAAGTAATTGTTTTGAGTATTTCTTCCTTGTTTTGTTACACTTGTAAGTATAGCAAATATTTTTGTCTTCTTCCCTCCCTTATTCCATTATTTATTATAAAGTATAAGATGTAAATGGGGCTAGTGTGTTTTTGATTGTACACACATTAGTTGTGTCATGTTAGGCACAAGTATGACTTCACAATTGTCTTTATTTAGAGATTATGTGTGGCTTAAAGAAATGTTTATAGGTGCCAAGCAAGGGTGGACTGTGATGATTACGGTTATGTGTCAAGTTGGCTAGGCCAAGATTCTCAGTGGTTTGGCAGATATTATTTAATCATCCACCAGTTCGTGATCTGATGTGAGCAGCCAATCAATTGAAAGGGGAGTTTTTTGGGGATGTGGACTGCATCCAATATATATATACAAATGTTCTGACAAAGCTCACCCTCTCTGGATCCTGCATCTGACTCATCACCCTCTGACCTCCAGTTCTTGGGATGTGAGCCAGCAGCCTGTCATCTGACTTTCAGATTTTGGAATTCTCCAACTCCTGCAACCCCATGAGCCAGGAACCTTCTGCATGACCTGCTGATTTTGAGTTTGTCAGCCTCTGCAAACATGTGAGTCATGAGATGCCTCCAGCCTGATGTCTGACCCACAGATTTGGGACTTTTCAGCCTCCACAACTGCATGAGCCATTTTGATGGCAATAGGTTTATATATATTTATATATACACTTCACTGGTTTTGCTCCTCTAGAGAACCCAGCCTAAGACAGTCCATACATTTATTTCTTTCTATTTAACATTTCATAGGAAGGTAATTAGAATTTCTGGGTGGTGCGAACAGTTAATGCGCTCAGCTGTTACCTGAATTGTTGGCAGTTCGAGTTCTCCCAGAGGGGCCTTGGAAGGAGGGCCTGGTGATCTGTTTCCTAAAACTCTCTCACTGGCAACCCTACAGAACACAGTTCTGCGCTAACAAACATGGGGTCATCATGAGTCAGGGTCACCATGAGTTGGAGATGAATTGATGGCAACTAGTGATGGTCTTGGATCCATGTACTTGATTAGAAATTGTTTACCTATGAAAATCAATGTCACTTTTTGTTGCAATAATTAATTGTTTTAATTCAATAGAAGTCCGTGAGCTTTTATTCATAATATTTTCCCACAGTGACAGGTTAAATTTGTTACCTGGTCTTCCTTTAGTTACTTAACTCATATGCCTTAAGCTCATACTATGTGCTAGACACTGGAGGACACTTTTAAGATATCCAAATAGATTTCTAATTCGCATATTTTATCCAAGCTGCTGCAAACTTTTATATATATATAACTTAGATGATGATTTAGAGAACAAATTAGTTTATCATTAAAAAATTAATACACATATTGTCCTGGGACATTGGTTGCCAACCCCACGACATGTCAACACTTTCCACTTCTCAACCTTGGGTTCCCCATCACCAGCTTTCCTGTCCACTCCTGCCTTCTCATCCTTGCCCCTGGTCTTGTGAGCCCATTTAGTCTCGTTTTGTTTGATAGGCCTGTATAATCTTTGGCTGAAGGGTGAACCTCAGGAGTGACTTCAATACTGAGTTAAAAGGGTGTCTGAGGTCCGTATTCTTGAGGTTTCTCCAGTCTCTGTCAGACCCATAAGTCTGGTCCCTTTTCGTGAGTTAGAATTTTGTTCTACATTTTTTCCCAGCTCTGTCCAGGACCCTCTATTTTGATCCCTGTCAGGGCAGTGGGTGGTGGCAGGCAGGAACTATCTAGTTGTGTTGGACTCAGTCTGATGGAGGCATTATACTTGTGGTCCATTAGCTCTTTGGACTAATCTTTTCCTGTGTCTTTGGTTTTCCTCTTTATCTCTTGCTCCGTATGGGGGTGAGACCTGTAGAGTATCTTAGATGGCCTCTCACAAGCTTTTAGAACCCTAGGTTGCTACAAAATTTAACTGATACTATCTCATATTAGTGACAAATCTTATGTCACTTGAGTCACATATCTTATATTAGTTAATGCTTGCAATAATCTTATAAGTAAAAATTATCTTAATTACCTATATTTTTCAGATTAGGAAACTGTAACTGAGAGAAAAAAAAAAACTCAGAGAGGGTAAACAAATTGCCCAAAATCACACAACTGTTAACTGTTGGAGCCCCTACTTGAACCCTAATATTCTGACTGTAGATCTTATGTTCTCAGTTACTAGGTAATATAACTTTCCAATATGGTTTGCTGCTGTGATTATTTATTATCTACAAGTTTATTATTTTCAGTCTGTCTTTCTTTTGCTTCATTCTTAAATATGAACAAAAAGAAATGAATAAACAGCAACAACTACAACATCAAATGATTTAAGAAATAAAATAGTAAACCCAGCTAAAAGTAAAACAGAGATGATTCAAGGAAAAAAATAAATATAAAATGAAAAACAACCAGAATCATCTCTAATTATTAATACCAGATAGAATTATTCCCAAACAGAACGAAATAGAAATAACCATCAAACAAAAAATAGCTGTGGAAAATTTGAAAATATGATTCCAAAAAATCTAATACGAATAGAAATATAAAATTAAGGTAATTACCTAAGAAGTGGAACAAAAGGACAAATAAAAATAAAGTATTGAACTAGGAAATATGATATTATACATGATTATGTATATCGTTCCGGAGGGAGAACAAAATAAGTATACGGTAAAGACACAAAGAACTATATAAAGTTGAATAAGAACAGATTTCAAATAGAAATGGCCTGCCACATGCCTATCACACTATATAAAGACCATTATTTCAGCATGTAATTGTGAACTTTGAGAAGCCTGAGGGAGAGAAAAAGAGGGAGAGAGGGAATGAACTAAAAGCTTCCGGGTATAAAAAAGAGACCACAATCAAAAGAGCAAGTATCAAAATAGCACAAAACTTTTTACCAGCAGCACTACATGTCAGAAGTCAACATATGCAGACCTTCAAAATAGTTTTACAATGTAATTTTCTAACTTGAATTCTATACCTAGCCAAACTGTCATCAAATATGAACAACAACAACAAAAAGACAATTTCAGGCATACAAAGACTCAGAAAATATCTTGCTCACAAACTCTTTCTTTGGAAATGTGCCCCGGCAAGATAAGTAATTAAAGAAACAGAAAACTGTGAAATCCAGAAAACAAGGAAGCAGCAAGGGAAACTTTCATAAAGAAAACTCTATTATTGTGGAGTCAAGATTAGAGCAGAAGTAAAAAGGCATCCAAGACAAAGGTCTCTGTGAAAATAGAAAATCAAAATAATTGGTAGTATGTCAGAGAGCTTGGAAAAACTTGAGGGGATAACTAGTAACAGATAGTGTAAAAATTTTGAATAAATTCAATGTTTATTAAGTGGTTTAAAAATTAGGACATTATCGCAACAGAGAAGGAAATGTGGTTCTAACCTCCTAATTGTCTCTGTTATGTATATGATTTTCCTAATCATTGTGATGAAAACAGTTTTAACGATTTTTATCTTCTGGAAGCAACAATTAAGGCCAAACACAGAACACATAAATATAGTTACAGAAAAAACCACGAAATGTTAAATCAAGATAATGTAAAACTAAAGACACAAAAAGAAACTAAGAGTTAGAAGATGGTGAGGAGCAAAGTTGGGGAGTAGGAAACAAGTGTGTTTATGTCCTTCTCTTACAAAATAATGGAGACAAGGTGTATTCTATTTAGGTAGATGGAATGAAAATGGAGTTTTAAGTATGTTGTTTAAAGTTCCAGGAAGGAACTAAAATGGGGATGTGAATATACCGGGAGAAAACATGGAGATGATGTGGGAACAGTGAGCTAAATTTTCAACTATTACAGTAGAAAGGGAATAAATGACCTTTTTGTGGTTTTTTTAGGTGTATATATGTAGGAGTCCCCAGGTGGCAAAAACAGTTAAGCACTCAACTACTAATGAACGGTTGGTGGTTTGCCACCACCCAAGTGTGCCGGGGGAGAAAGTCCTGGTGACCTGCTTCCAAAAGTTCACAGCCTTGAAAACCACACGGAGAACAGTTCTACTCTGCACACATGAGGTCACTATGAGTTGAAGTAGACCTGACAGCAGTTGGTAACTGTTTAAGTATACTCTCAAGACTTTTGTAGGCAACCACAAGAAAAATCTAAAACCAAAAAAGTTCAAAAAGTTTTTATTTGATTCTAGTGGAGAAGGTTGTAAGTGGGGAGAACAATGGCAGGAAACTATTTGTTTTCATTATGAGTCTTCTGCAATGTTGGAAGTTTTTAACCATATGCATGCATAACTTCATTAGAAATAAATACAAAATATAACACTAGCAGCTCAAAACCAAAGACGATCTCTTTTTTCATATGTATTTTCAACCAAGAAAATCCAAACCCTTACTGAATATATTTGAAAGATGACTCACTGCAAAGTAATTTTAGTAAGATATATTCTATGAATTTTTTTAAGTTTGTGGGTAAATACAGTCATATTCCCATAAAATGTTTCTGCTAGCAGAAAAATAGTTGTTCAAAAATTCCCATCTGTGACTGAATTTACTATGTTTTAAAATACAATGTTTTGATGTTGTCTTAGAGCTTGCTTTAATGTATGTAATTCAATTTAACATGTACATGGTTCAGATACTGTACACAAATATGAAAAATAAGACCATTCCTGTTCTCTAGATATATAGGCATCATATTGTGATGTCATTCTGGTAATATCATACGAAAAGCATTCAAAATACTGTGTTCTCCAACTAGATGGTGCTCGGCTACCACCATAGGCTGCTCTAACAGGGATCACAATAGAAGGACCAGGGCAGAGCTGGAGAAAAATGTAGAACAAAATTCTAACTCACGGAAAAAGACCAGACTTACGGGTCTGACAGAGACTGGAGAAACCCTGAGAGTATGGACCCCAGACACCCTTTTAACTCAGTACTGAAATCACTCCCGAGGTTCATCCTTTAGCCAAAGATTAGACAGGCCCATAAATAATAATAATAATAAACATAGTTCAACCACGTATATGAGACTAAATGGGCACACCAGCCCTGGGGCAAGTAAAAAAGGCAGGAGGGGATGGGAAAACTGGACGAATGAAAATGGAGAAGCCACAGTTAAGAAGGCGAGAGTGTTGATATGTTGTGCAGTTGGCAACCAACATTACAAAACAATATATGTGCGGTTTAATGAGAAACTAATTTGCTCTGTAAACCTTCATCTAAAGCACATAAAAACATTTACAAAGTACAGGCGCTCCTTGGAAACTCTATGGGGCAGTTCTACTTTGTCCTGTAGGGTCGCTATGAGTCGGAATCGACTTGACGGCAGTGGGTTCTGGGGTTTGTGTTCTCATAGATACTTGGTTTTTGTTATAAGGAATAATGGAGAACTTTATTTATTTTTTTTTTTTATTGTTCTAAAAAAGAGAAATGGAAGAAGGTATCTCTGAATACAGATACTTGCAATCATGGACAGAGAGTTTGTCTCAGTTATTTCAGTAAGAAAGGGCCAATTTAGAGGTGAAATGAAAATGAGATAAAATAGAGAGACGAGGCATAATTTGGCATCAGCTCCTCATCTCTAGCCTGATAGAATATTCTACAAAAAAAAAAAAAAAAATCATTAAATTTCCTACTAGTACTAGTTACTGACAATAAGCAAATCAAGAAAAAAGTGGAAACCTCCCTCAGGTTTTCTAACAGTAATGCCTAAGTTGTAGCAAAATATCTTTGAAATCAACAGAGGATTTAATGTGTGAAATTATCCTCTGAATATCTCCATATCACTAAAAATGATGCTCAAATATATGGTGATTGTCTTGCCAAACTATAGTTTCAACCACATGAAATGTCTGGTATTTGGCAGCCTGTGGCCTACAACAATTGTGATTGCACATGGTTCAAGGTAATTTTGAGTCTCAAAAATAATTATTGTTTGAATAACATAATGTTAAACATTGTCGGTTTTAATCATATTCTTTCTTCTTCAAGTTCATTGTATTATAAGGAAAAGGTAATGAGTAGGGGGGCGCCAGATAGAGTTATAAAACACTTAACCCATATATTAATTTTTGAAGTGTGTTATTATTTTAATACTCTTTATCTTCATTGCATTTCCATAATTGTCATATTGCAGACATAATTTCTGAATGATTTTAAAAACTGTAATCATATTTAGATTTGGTAAAACCTGTATTGTTTTAAAGTTATAATTTAGTAGAATTTATAATGTAGCAGAAACCTATCCTTTTTTAAGAGTTCGTATTTGAAAAGAGTAAATACACAGACTCTTGGGCTAAAAAAGGAATTGCATGAAGCCTGTGTTAATATAATACTTGGAGCATAAAGACCTCCAAGAGGAAGAATTCAATAGAATACAGAATTCGTGAGGAGAAACATACTTACACAGGAAGTTAGCCAGCATTGCTTTTATATTTTTAAGTTCATCCAGTTATATTTTATTTCATTTGTGTAGACTAAATACCCTCTGACAAGTACTCTTACCATCATGCTGCTGATGATGACACTTTAAAAGCCAAACTCTGTAGATCTGTAATAACCCAAAAGGGTTATGTGACATTAATTTGAAAATAGTCTCTGAAATATAGTTACTCTAAAAAATACAGACTTGATTATAATAGCACATAAGTTGTGCGTGTGTGCGTGTGTGTAGTGGTAGGGTAGGGAGGTTAGTGAATATCTGCCCAGAATCCATTATTTCTTCCTATTTACTTTTAGGGAAATATTCCTCTGCCACACTTAGTCCAAGTTCTGGCCAGTTTAAACCAGTTACTGTGGAATAGACTCTGAATCATGGTGACCCCATCTGTGTCAGAGTAGAACTGTGCCCCATAAGGTTTTTGACAGTTGATTTTTTAAAGGTAGGTCACTAGGCCTTTCTCGCAAGGCACGTCTGGTTGTACTTGAACCATCGAACTTTTGGTTAGCAACCAAGTGAATGAACTGTTTGTACTACCCAGATATTTCCCTGACCAGTTTAGATGCAGTTAAATCTACTCTAACCTGAATCTTAATCCCTAGGGACAAGCGAAAAACCCATGTCTGGCCAATGAGCATATTCTACTTTATGGACCACAGATATTGATTAAGGCCTAGATATTCTCTACTTTTCATTCTAAACACTAATAAATTCCCTTTTTCCTTTTGTGAATTTGATTAAGTTCATTTATGAGAATCAGCAATCATGTGTCTTAATCCACTCTCAAGTCAGGTCCCGGTCTTGCTATAGTCCAGGTCTAAGCTAGGATGTAAGGTCTATACATGAATAAGACATGACTCTGAACTTGCCTGAAGCTTAAAGTCCAATAAGGACAAAACATGCAAACAGCAGATTTCATATAAAGCTATACACAAATTAGGGCATCAAACCAACCACATTCTATGTTTACAAATTCTGAGGCTCGGAGAGTTTAAGATGCCATGGCAAGGGATAGACCTCTCACATTCTGTTAGAGTCTTATTTCCCCGATAAAACTACACGTAGTTCATTAGCAGACACAGACTCGGCCATTTTTGTCCTAAAAAATATTTCGCACAGGGCTGTCTTTTCTGGTTTTCACCAACGTCTTTACTGAACAGAGTACAAGAATCATACTGTGTGGGAAGTAGAAAAGATGAGGTGATAATTAGGAAGCAAAAACTGGCAAACTGAGTGAGAAGAATTGAGATTTTGAGAGCCAAATAAAATGTAATAGCTCAGTGACTTTTTTTTTAAGTGATTTGCACATTTACCAAATTTTAAACTATTTGTATGCAAATTCTTAATCTTTCCCCATATAACCAACAACAAACAACCCATTGCTGTCAAGTTTATTCCGACTCATAGCAACCCTTTAGGACAAAGTAGAACTGCCCCATAGAATTTCCAAGGAGGCCTGGTAGATTTGAATTGCCGACCTTTTGGTTAGCCACCATAGCTCTTAGCCACTGTGCCACCAGGGTTTCCGCTTCTCCCTGAGTGTTTAAATTATATTTGAGTGAATAAATTATGTAACCTTTTCCCCATGAGGCTATATAATTTATTCACTCAAATTGTATATTGACTACTACCTTCTCAGGTACTATGGAGAGGCATTCTTGGGTTGGTAGTAAAATATCCAATGCAATGAGAAAACACTAGAAAGGGAAAAATCACAGTTGTATAGAGAAGTATAAGATCTTGGATCTGGAAGGGGTATTCCAATGAAAGGAGCTCCTGAAACCATCTTCCGACAGATAGTCCTTCGCGATTTCTGCTTGAGCATGGCTAGTACAGAAAGCGAAGCCTGTCACGTGGTACATGTATCATGTATTGTGTTAAATAAATGATGGAAATTCACTGCTTCTCAAGGGACCTGTATCCCTTGTCGACCCCTCAAAGGAGGTCCCATTTCAAAAGCACAGGCCCCCATGTACCACTTATGGAGGATCACTAATGGATTTGATTTTAGCATCTGATACCTCTCCTCCTCTCCAGATCTTGTGGTCATCTCTTCCTCTTTGGATTTGCCTAAAGCAAAAATAATCATCCCAAACACTGGTCACTTAAACAAAAAGATAAAAACCAGTTGCCTTAGAGTTAGACTCTTGGTGACCCCGTGTGTGTCAGAGTAGAACTACGTTCCGTAAGGTTTTCAGTGGTTGACTTTTTGAAAATAGATCACCAAGGCTTTCTTCTTAGGGCTCAGACTTCCAACCTTTCTTGTAGCAGCTGAGCACACTGACCGTTTAGAGCACCAGTTAGTTTTTACTCAACAGCTTACCAATCTTAACAAGGAAAGACAGGGTTTCTGCTGCAGAGAGCTTGACTATCAGAGTCTCACAGTGAACCTCCACTTCACTTGACATCATATTTATTGTATGTTGACATACAGCAAAGTCCTCAGGTAAGCAAACTCAGAAGACTCTGCTGGTAAGATGATATTCCATCCAGCTTCTTTTGGGTGGTCTCTTTTATAGCTTTGACAGACCTGAAAAATCACCATTTCTAAGGGTTCTGGCCAGTATTTACTTTTCATTCCAAGCATACACAGTAAAACCTGTGAAAGCCGAAAACGGTGTAAGGCAGAAATCTGTCAGAGAAGGAAAACTCAAATACTTTCCCCTAAAACAAGCAATAGAAAAATGGTAGGACTGCACCCTGTCAGAGGCAGAACACTTGCGAGACCTGAAAAAACAAGGCAGTTCCCCCAAGTCCCGGCTCTAATTCTATTGCTCCTCTAACTCCCAGTAAGCAGAGCAAAGATGGAGAAATCGGCTATTGATTGGTTTAAGCAGTCTGGAGTTTCGTCTCTGCTCCCAAGAGCAACACTGTTTGATACTAGAAACAGAAAAATAGGCGATAACAGGGCATTGAGATGAAAATGTAAAGTTTGCAGAGATCAGAGAAGTAAAAGAAAAATGTGTCTGTATTTATCGCTAAAATGTCTCTCCACAGTATCTGCTACGCCTGAGAATCGATTAGTGAAAAAATGACAACTCCCTCTATGCACAGGAGTCAGAAAGACTTTGCATGCAAGGTGTGTTAAATAACAATGTAAGCTTTTTGGGGGTGTGGATACAATGTGTGTTCTGCTCTTCCAATCTGCCATGGGCACTGCTGTATAAACCAGCTTTCTGATGGAACAGTTCTATTTTGTTTGCTTTAATTTTTATATTGAACTGTCATCTGCCTCTCATATCTTCCACCCTTAGGTCTCAGTTCAGCCTTCTGGAACCACTCAAACTACATCTGAACAGTTGCACAAGCCTGCCTTTCTGCATTTGAAGACAGCTATCACTCTCATACACATTTCGATATCTCCTTAGGTCATCTGCAGCAAGTCATTTTCAGAATATTTGGAAATTTTTTATACGATATACTATTGCTATTGAGAAAGCAGTAAGTACTTTACACATGCACACACCCCTAGCATGCTTAGATAAAAAGTGCTCCCACTTATTCAAGACATTGATAATAATAATTCTCCCAAGGGTAGTAGGATGATCAGTTGTCCTAGTTGCCCAGTACTGATGGGGTTCCCATCCGTGCTACAGGAATTTCAGTTTTAAAAGCAGAGGAGTCCAAGACAATGAGGCAGTTTGCCTGGAACACTGAGGCTTCCTGGGACACAGGTTCTTCAGTGCTAAAACCAGGAAAGTCTTAGACAACCAGGGAGGAGTTGGCCTCCCTAATTCACAGTTCCATTTATGGATTGCTCACAGCGTAGCACATGTGAGGCTAGGGGCCTTCGTATGTGATCTCTGAATGGCTCCTCAGCCATTAAAGGTAGGGGTTGAAAAATGGCTACCTGTCTTCCACTATTCAGGTGCACAGTTCCATAGTAGAAAGGTGTGACTGGGAAGTGACTACCTTTCCCATACTCCCTTGCTCCTAGCATGTGACAACTTGTCACAAACAAAATATGAGTATAAATGGCAAGTACCACTTCTCAGCCAATTTGAGTGTGTCTTCTTCATGCTTTCTTTTCCCCTCCCGTTGACTGGTGACTAAAAGAAGTACCTGCCTGTATTATCACATGAGAGAGAAATAAACTTCTATTGCATTAAGATATTGAAATGCTGCAGTTTATTGGTTACAGCTGCTAACAACACACTGACGAATTTAGCCCTGTTATTCATATTGTGTTGTGGAACTGCTACTCAGAAAGGTTAACTTAGGTGTCTAAGGCTACTCAGCTAATAAATGCTGGAACTGAGATCTGAACCCAGCAAGCTCACGCTTTTCACAGATCCACTATCTTGCTGAAAGTGATGAAGTAATGTATCTACAGTGACACAAGTCAGTTGTAATTTCAATCCCCAGATTTCCCTGACTCTAAATTCTGATATTTTTTTCCTATTACAAATAGAGATCACTTGAACAAGACATCTTCCTCGTTTTTGGGTTTTTGACTTTTAAACAATGGCTCAAGTAAATTATATAATAAACCTTAAGGATATATCTTCACTTATGCTCATAGGTCATAACTTATCTAGTTTAAATAAATGCATTACAGTAAGAGACTTATTGTGGTTGTCTTCTAATGTCTTACTGATTTCTCTACTTCCTTTCTATTTTTGCTCTTATTACATTTTCTGGTTCTGTCATATATAATGTGATGATCTAGAGAAATAAGTACCATTATTTGCTATCCGGAAAGCAAAGGGAATAAATGTATATTTTATTTCCATCAGGAACAAGGGCACCAGCAAAAGCTTTACGACAGTTTTGTTCTGTTTTTAACTGTGATTTAGGTGAAAGTTTACAGAGCAAATTAGTTTCTCATTAAATAGTTCATACACAAATTGTTTTGTGACATTGATTGCCAACCCCAGATGTGTCAACATTCTTCCCTTCTCCACCCCAGGCTCCATGTTTCCATTTGTCCCATTTTCCTGTCTCTTCCTGCCTTCTTGTCTTTGCTTTTGGGCTGTTGTACCCGTTAGTCTCCTATACATGATTAAACTACGAAGCACATTCCTCACTTGTGTTATTGTTGACCCTATAGATCTGCTAATCTTTGACTGAAGGGTGAATCTCAGGAGTGGCTTTGGTACTGAGTTAAAAGGATATCTGGGGCAATTCTCTTGGGGTTTCTCCAGCCTCTGTCAGACCAGTAAGTCTGGTCTTTTTTGAGAGTTAGAATTTTGTTCTACATTTCTCTCCAGCTCTGTCCAGAATTCTCTATCGTGATCCTTGCCAGAGTTGTTGGTGGTGTTAACCAGGCACTGTCTAGTTGTTCTGGGCTTCGTCTGGGGGAGGTTGTGGTAGTTGTGGTCCATTAGTCCTTTGGACTGATCTTTCCCTTGTGTCTTCGGTCTTCTACATTCACCTTTGCTCCAGCTGGGATGGGACCAGCAGATGTAATTTAGAGCCTGTTTGCATGCTCTTAAGATCCTGGTCGCTACTCACCACAGTAAATGTAAGACATTTTCTTTATGAATAAATTTATGAATATGTTACGCCAATTAAGCTAGACGTCCCCCAAAACTATCTTCTTTTGAAGGTTCTCATTATTCAAACATTTCTAAATTAACATTCATGTATATCACAAATTTTCATATCAAATAAGTATGTGTCACAACAAAAAAGGAGGGGTCTACAAGTGCTGATGCTGATTAGTCATAACCAATCACTTCATGGGATTAGTTCTCTTGGTTTGGGGGCTTAGGGCCATGGTCTCATGGAACAATCCAGTGAATTGGCATAATGTAGTTCTTAAAGATTATGTTCTACCTCCCAGTATGGTGAGTAGTGTCTAGGGTCTTAAAAGCTTGTGAGTGGCCATCTAAGGTACAACTATTGGTCCTTATCTGGAACAAAAGGGAAAGAAGGAAACCTAAGAATCAGAGAAGGACCTGGACTACAGGACTAATAGTCTGCATGAATCACTGCTTCCTCTACCTTAAGACCACAAGAGCTAGATGGTGCCTGGCTACCACTACTGAATGTTCTGATCAGGAACACATGAAACGAATCCTGATAAAAAGGGAGAAAGATGTGGAGCAGAACTTCCAATTCTTAGAGGATCTAGACTTACTTGACCTGTTGAGGCTGGAGGAGTCCCTGAGATTATGGCCCTGAGTTGAGCTTCAAACCTTGTATCTATCCCCTGAAGTCACCTTTAAACTAAGTAACAGTTTAGTCCAAAAAATAAAGATTACCAGCTTTGAATATTGCTTTTTGTTTGTTTTTTTAAGTATCTATTTTTTTTTTTTTTTTTTTATATAAGACCAAAAGGGTCGATAGCTCTTTTAAAGCATAGGTGAGAAGGTTGGGAGGCAGGG
Source organism: Elephas maximus indicus (assembly GCF_024166365.1). Lineage (NCBI taxonomy): Eukaryota > Metazoa > Chordata > Mammalia > Proboscidea > Elephantidae > Elephas > Elephas maximus. Next base: position 22,996,406 of record NC_064838.1, read on the forward strand.
TAATTAAGTAAATGGAAATAAAACAACAGGTATGAGTAGCATTAAGTAAAAGGAGGAACTCAACCCAGTCACACTTTCTCACTTTACTCCACTGAATGCTTCTGCCACCAATTATATTTGATGTTTTTCTTAGCTCCAATTTTTGTGGTTGTTCTTCCCGTCTCCTAGACAATAGTGATAGCTACCATTTCTGAGAGCAACAAACAAGTTGCATGATAATCTCATGTACGCATATTTACAACACCTCAAGGTAGGTTTTATAACCTCCATTTAGCAAATAGGTAAATTTAAACAAGGGGAGACTAAACAAAGTGCAAAAAACCTATAGCTGGTAGGTAGCTATGAGTTGGAATTGGCTCGGCAGCAAAGGATTTGGTTGTGTTTTGGTTAATAGGTAGCAGGAATGGGGAAGCGCATGGTAGGATAAATACTCTTGGGAGAGTAGCAGGATGGCCTTGTGGCTTCACAACTATAGGTCAGGGAAGGACAGGAAAATTGAAAAGCTACATCCATGAGAGCTGGGGATATTGTACATATCTAAAATCGAGGCTTCATCAAACAACAGATAATGTATCCTTCATCAGTATCCACCACCAAGCTAACAAGACTCGACATAACCAAGGAATACTGCTGGGGAAGACACAGGAGAGGCATGAGAGCATGCAAAAGGATGCTCTGGGAAACAGGCAGAGGGAAGGCCTGAAACTCAGAATCAAACAGATACTGTCCTAATATACCATACCCTTCCAAAATACAAAGCATCTTTACAGAAATTTGAAGCTTGTGGTCCTTTGAAGGAAGCCACAGTAATAAGAATCTTCAAACCCAGCCAAATTCTTATCCAAATTCAGATTTGATGCGTTGAACACTAATGACCTAAGACTGGACAAGTTGTGGAATGACATCAAGGACATCAAGCATGAAGAAAGGAAGAGGTCATTAAAGAGACAGGAAAGAAAGAAAAGACCAAAATAGATGTCAGAAGAGACTCTGAGACTTGCTCTTGAACATAGAATAACTAAAGTAAAAAAGAAGAAATGATGAAATAAAAGAGCTGAACACAAGATTTCAAAGGGCAGCTCGAGAAGACAAAATAAAGTATTACATTGATGTGCAAAGACTTGGAGTTAGAAAACCAAAAGGGAAGAATATTTTTCAAGATGAAAGAACTGAAGAAAAAAATTCAAGCCTTGAGTTGCAATTTTGAAGGACTCTATGGGCAAAATATTTAACAATGCAGGATGCATCAAAAGAAGATGGAAGGAATGCACAGAGTCACGGTACCAAAAAGAATTGGTCAACATCCAGACATTTCAGGAGCTAGCTTATGATCAAGAACCAATGGTACTGAAGGAAGTTGTCCAAGCTGCACTGAAGTTATTGGCGAAAAACAAAACTTCAGGAATTGAAGGAATACCAATTGAGATATTTCAGCAAACAGGTTTGGCACTGGAGGTGCTCACTTGTCTATGCCAAGAAATTTGGAAGACAACTACTTGACCAATGAATTGGAAGAGATCCATATTGTAGCCATTCCAAAAAAAGGTGATTCAACAGAACACAGAAATTATTGAATAATATTATTAATATCACAAGCAAGTAAAATTTTCTGAAGATCATTCAAAAGTGGTTGCAGCAGTACATTGACAGGGAACTGCCAGAGATTCAGACAGGATTCAGAAGAGGACATGGAAGGAGGGATTTCATTGCCGATGTCAGATGAGTCTTAGCTGAAAGCAGAGAATACTAGAAAGATGTTTGCCTGTATTTTATTGACTATGCAAAGGCATTTGACTGTGTGGATCATAGCAAATTAGAGATAACATTTTGAAGATTGGAAAACCCAGAGCACTTAATTATGCTCATGCTGAACCTATACATATACCAAGACACAGTCATTTGAACACAACAAGGGATCTATATGGTTTAAAATCAGGAAAGGTGTGTGTCAGGATTGTATCCTTTCACCATACTTATTTAATCTATATGCATAGCAAATAATTTGAGAAGCTGGATTATTTGAAGAACTAGGCATCAGGGCTGAAGGAAGACTTGTTAACAACCTGCAATATGTAGATGACACAACCTTGCTTGCTGAAAGCAAAGAGGACTCGAAGCACTTACCGATGAAGATCAAAGACTACAGCCTTCAATATGGATTGCACCTCAACATAATACAAAAATCCTCACAAGTGGACCAATAAGCAACATCATGATAAACGGAAAAAAGATTGAAGTTATGAAGGATTTCGTTTTTCTTAAATCTGCAATTAACACCCATGGAAACAGCAGTGAAGAAATCAAATGACATAATACACCAGGCAAATCTGCTGCAAAAGACCTCTTTAAAGTGTTGAAAAGCAAAGATGTTGCTTTGAGGACTAAGCGTGCCTGACCCAAACAGTGGTATTTTCAATTGCCTCATATGCATGTAAAAGCTGACAATGAATAAAGAAGACCAAAAAAGAATTGATTGCTTGAATTTTGGTGTTGGCTAAGAATATTGAATATACCATAGACTTCCAGAAGGCTGACACAGTGGCTGCAACAACGGGCTCAAACATACCAATGATTGCGAGGATGGTACAACAACAAGCAATCTTTTGTTCTGTTGTATATAGGGTTGCTGTGAGTTGGAACAGATTCCACAGCACCTAACGACAGCATTTCTTTAATTTCAAAACCAGGCAAGAATATTACTAGGAAACTGCAGACCAATAACCCTCATGAATAAAGCTGATAAAATTGTCAACAAAATATTACCAAATCAAATCCAACAATAAACAAAAAGAGTAATACCTAATGCCTAACTATTGTTTATCCCAGGGAATGTAAGGCTGGTTCAACATTAGAAAATCAATATAATTCATCATATTAACAAACTTATAAGAAAAAACATATGATCATCTCAATAGATGCAGAAAAATCATTTGATCAAATTTAATATCCATTCATAATAATCTCAGCATAGCAGTAGTGGTAGAAATCTCTATCAACTTATTTTAAACTTATCAGGACATTAATGAACTTTAGCTAACATCACACTTAGGAGGGAAGGACTGATTTCTTTCCCTCTAAGATCAGACAAGGTGAGGATACCTTATCTCATCACTTCTATTCAAAATCATGCTTTAAGTCCTAGTCATTGCAAGAAAAACAAATAAAAGCATACTGTTTGAAAAAAAGAAACAAAATCATCTCTATTTGCTGATGGCATAATTGTCTATAAAAAACATTACAAAGACCTAAAAAAATAGAAAAGATTTACAAAACACCCCAAATATCCCCCAAATCTATAGAAACACACCTCGTAAGAGTTTAGCAAATCTGCAGATAACAAATCAACAAATCAATCAATTGTACTTCCATATACTAGCAATGAGCAACTGGAATAAAGAATTTAAAAATCAATAGCTTTTAAAAGGGCACCAAAAAATGCAATAATTAGATATAAATCTAACAAAATACGTGCAGGATATGAGTGGTAAAACCATAAAACGCTGATGAAGGAAATCAAAGAAGACCTAAATAAATGTAGAGATATACTATGTTCGTGAACTGGAGGACACAATATCACTAAAATGTCAATTTTTCCTAATTTGACCTACAGATTCAACACCATTCACTTAAAGTCCCAGCAGGTTTGTTTGTTGTTTTGTTTTTGTTGTTGGTTGATAGATATTGACAACCTGATTCTATGGAAGAACAAGGTAACAAGAATAGCTGAAACAATTTTGAAAATTATGTGAGTAAAACCAAGAGATTATTTTCTCAGTTATTCATAGAATTATTTAACTATAATGGAATTTTGAAGCTTTGGTGGCACAGTGGTTAACAGCTACGGCTGCTAGCCGAATGGTCAGCAGTTCGAATCCACCAGGCAATCCTTGGAAACCCTATGAGGAAGTTCTACTCTGTCCTATAGGGTCTCTGTGAGTTGGAATCAACTCAACAGCAACAGGTTTGACTTTTTTGTTTGTTTGTTTTGATTAATGGAATTTTACAGGCCCTCAGTCTTGATGTATGTATGTTAGTCTAGCCGATTTCAGGACATAATACAAAGGTACAGTAATCTAGACAAGGTGGTGTTGCTGAAAAGACAGGCATATAGATCAATGAAACAGATTAGAAACCTCAGTAACATACCCATGCAAATGTAATAATCCAATTTTTGGCAAAGGTACATATGCAATTTAATTGGAATAAAAGGATATTATGGCAAATTAATGTTAGATTTATTTCAACTTCAGACAGTCTTAGTTACAGGATCATTAGGCTGGATCTTGCTTGAGGTATTGGTGGTTCATTGGTAGACTTCTAGGCGGGAGACCCGGGTGTGATTGCCGGCCGATGTGCCACATGCGCGGCCACCCCCAGCCTGTCAGTGGAGGCTCGCGATGCTGAACAGGTGTCGGTGGCGCTAGATCACCACCTATCATGGGAATGACGCAGGGCAAGGCAGCTCTGTAGTTAGCTGTCACGTTAGAAGCTAGGGGAAGGAGTAGCTCTTTTAGTTATTTTTTGCGAAGACGAGAGTCCACAGAAAGGGCTGTGGGGAATCCCCAGGAGGGAAAATGCAGAGCTAGAAAGCAGTGGACACAGGGGGTCCGTTTTCCTGCTTCAACCAAAAAGAGCACCAGTCTTACCGCTTTTCTGTCTTAAAACTCTGTGTAGGCTTTTATATTTTGTAAAAAATAATAAAACAAGGAAAAGGAGAACTGTGTTGCTAAAGAGTTTAGAAAATTACTGGCCTTGATACCTATGAAGTTTTATATATACAGCTTAATAGCATACATCTAAACTGAAGGCCTGTAAACTCTCATTAGACTTAAAATAATTCTGTGTGTAACAGTAAACAGTCTCCACGTGGTATTACTCACATAATGCTGAATTAGGAGAAATTTCAAAAAGGCATTTTAGAGTGAAGGCAGTCAGCAGCAGCAGAATTGGATCTACAATTTAACAGTGAGTTACTGACTGGCTTATTGTAACATTAACTCATACGTGATAGACATTAGGCATGAATAAATCATCACAGCTAGACAAGTTAGCAGCTATATTTTTGTCATGGGATTATTTAAACAATGCATAATAACAAATTCTTTCAAACTTCAAGGTAAAATTACCTAATAGAGACATTAACTGAAAGTCCTACTCAGCACACACACATGCAATATTTTAAAAATGCAATTAGAACAAAATTTCCCTCAGGATATTACAGGAGTTCACTGTGAAAACCCGAAAGTTAAACTAGTTCTGTGTAGTAAGGATAGAACTTTAAATAGTGAGCATCTAGGAAAGGAATGACAAAGAACACAATTTTTTTAGGGAATTAGCTTGAAAGAGTGTTCCTCCCTATTTATGATGCTGTTGGGACTGACTTTAAACTTACGTGAGAAAAAAGAAAAAAAAAAACTTACGTACACGTGGAGAAATCTACTGAGTTCAAACAATATTTAAATAAGATAAGTGACATTTAGTGTGTTAAAGGAGGCCTGCTGGTACAGTGGTGGTTAAGAGCTTGGCTGCTAACCAGAAGTTTGGCATTTCAAATCCACCATCTGCCCCTTGGTAACCCTATGGGGCAGTTCTACTCTGAGTGAGTTGGAAGCAACTCGATGACACCAAACAACAGTGTGTTAGAGGAATTTGATACAAAAATTCAGGGCATTTACCAGAAAATACTAGACTCCAGTCTCCGCTCCCCAATTTTGGCTTAACGTATTCTATAGGGACAGACAGACTGGAAGTAAGCAACACTTGTGCACTGTTGTTGGGTTTGTATTCAATAATTATTGGTTTTTGAACATTAAGGAGCTGCCCTGAATTTTGTTGGGCTGTGAGTCGGGCAAGGTGAAGATTGTGTTTGAACGCTGTGACGGTTATCTGGACTTACAGCAACCCGGAATCACTACCCGAAGAACCAGTACTTCCTGCAGGGTCATTTCCCACCTGCCTCCTCCTTTGCTGCCTTACACAGTTTCATGTTCTGAAGAGCTTTTCTACAGGAGCTCATTTAATATACAGTTATTAGGCACCACTGTTTTCTAGGGACTGAGCTGAAGGTTTATCTTGGAATACTTAGCCATGTTCTATGTATGAATATTTTTGATATTGTGTATCCTCCCAACTTTTAACCAGAGTACTTAGCAAAGCTGGTAGTATAATACTCTTATTATCCTTAGTGGAGCCCCTAGGTGGTACAAACAGTTAAGCACTGGGCTACTAACAGAAAGTTTGGTGCTTGGAACCCACCCTAACGTCCCTCAGAAGAAAGTTCTGTTAATCTGCTTCTGAAAGGTTACAACCTCGAAAATCCTATGGAGCAGTTCTACTCTGTCGTGCATGGGGCCGTCATGAGCCTAAGTCAACTTGGCAGCTGGTTTAGTTTTTTGGTTTATTATCATTAGTATTTGTATTTTTAACTAGCATTTATTGAGTGCTTATTTTTGCCCTGAACTGTGGTAAGCAGGTCCCTGGGCGGTGCAGATGGTTTTTGCTGGACTCCTAACCTAGAGATTAGTGGTTTGAACCCATCTCATGGCTCCACGGAAGAAAGGCCTGGCAATCTGCTTCTGTAAAGATTACAGCTGAGAACATCCAAGGAGCAGTTCTCCTCTGTAACACATGGGGTCACCATTAATTGGAGCCAAGTCATCGGGCCTGGTTTTCAGTTTACTCTGATAAACACCCTGTGGTCATCATTGTTCTCATCTTGTTTGTTACCTTTTCATGTCTTTACTTAAGAGAATGACATTTGTATCAGTGGACATTGGGGTTATGCATGGAAAGAATCTGAATGGAATAAGGTGCCATTGGTCCCTTGTGCAAATTTCCAGGCTCTGTTATTAGCTGGCATTGACTTTTGAGACAAAGTCATGGGGCACAATCACCTTATTCATTGCTCTTGTTCCCTAAATTATGCTTTCATTCTTCCACTGTCAGAGATTTGTACTGGAAAAATGGCGTTAATTCATCACTGAGTAAAACCATGAGACACAATTCGAGTCTAATGGGGAAACAATGCGATTGTTTGGGGAAAAAGTGAATCATTTTAAATTCTTAGAAACTAATAGCCCTCACCCTTGCCCTGCACATGGTAGCTGTTATAATTAGTAGAATAATAAAACATCTGATAATTGGACAATAACAGGATAGACTTTGTATGTTTGTATTCAATTTGATTCTTCCAGAAGCGTGTTAAAACATTGTGTTTTGCATAAAATAATTAGTGGTGCAATATGCTACGCAGCAAAATTAATGACGTGATTGTTTAAAAATGATTAGAAAACAGAAACAATTTTAGCTAATTGTCCATTGATTTAGTAATTGAAAGAATGGAGAGGAAAAGAGTATTAACATAACAAAGGTCAAATTATTTTACAATTAGAGAGGGAGAAATTAGCAAAATATGGAATATTCATTTTTTAACACCACTTTTACTATTTTCCCAAGTATGTTATTCCACCCCGTTATAACTCTTCAAACATCTTTTCATTATAGCATATTAAAAAAAAATTCTTATTCCCATAATGTGAGGTAACTCCTGGCTGTAAAACAAAATTTTTCTAAGTAATGTATTAACTCTGGGGAATAAGGTCCTCTTAAAGCTGCCTCATAAAGGGCAAGAGTTTTAAAGTCAAAAGAATAATGGATTTTAAGAAAGACAAATTCCACTACAGAATATTTCTACGACAATTGTTTAGAAACTGTAGGTGTGTGAGTGTGTGTGTGTGTGTGTAAAAGTCTTTATAGTGCATTTATTGAAGCAGTTCAGATATATTTCAATGGTCTTTCATTTTCTCAGTCTTACCAGCAGAAAAGCCGAAAATTTAAGAGGTTAGAGCATTATTTTTCAGAATAGTGTTAAGTCTTAATTATGATTTACTTGTGAGAGTTGCATGTGGTACCTTTAAGGCTTTTGGTGCCGCCTGATATGAGATGAGCCATAGATAAAGAGATGGATACGGGGGTGGATGCATATTGCTTTTGAGATGGAATTCTTTAGCGCCTTTATGGAGCCCACTTCCTGCTCCCTACTCATTTTCCACTGACTTCAAGCTTTGAGTGTTTCTCTTTTGCTCTTCCACAGGCTTCTGCCCTCACCAAAGGCCTTAGCCTGCACCTTCTTTCTGCACCTGTGATGCCCATTTGTTATGTGAATCAGTTGAAAATGTCTCAATTTCACATTCCCACTCCCCACTTGCAAGTCAGGCAAAGGTTCTCCCTTTTGAGTCCCAAATGTTTTGTTAATCACATTGCTTACTGCCCTCTGATACCATCTGGATTTTTGATGAATACCTTGAAGTCCTTTTGTCTTTGGTCTAACTCTCCTTTGCCCAATCTCCTTGCCTCCCTTTGTTTCCTGTGTTTGTCTTTAACATTAACATTTTTCCAAGAACCCAGGTCCAGTCACTTTTCATACCTTCTCTCTCCATACTGTCTTGCTAATTTTCTTGAATACATCCATTTGTCTTCTTCTGTTCTTATATCTCTAATACAACAAAGTTGTGTTCTTTTGTAACAATAACTGGTAAATTTCTAGAGCACTTAACGTGTATAAGGTTCTGTACTAGGCAGTTTTTTTGTATACAGTATATGTTATTCATTTAAAACTATCAAAAATCCAGTTAGAGAGTATTGTATTTGTTAGTATTCTTGAGGAAATTGAGGTTGAAAACAGTGAAGAAGTTGTGTGTCCTGGGTTTATGTACAGAGCTAAGAAATATCAGAGCCAGAATTTGAACCCACTCATGTTAATACCCAAACAATCACACTTCTTACACTATCGCTGCTCCCTCACTGGCTTCTGCATCTTCCCTCATGCCCATCCTTCTTCCAGAAATACAGATGTGAGTATGTCATGCTCTTAAAAAACATTGATTCCTCAATTGGTCTTAACCCACCTGGAGCAAAGGAGAATGAAGAATACCAAAGACACAAGGTAAATATGAGCCCAAGAGACAGAAAGGGCCACATGAACCAGAGACTACATCAGCCTGAGACCAGAAGAACTAGATGGTGCTTGGCTACCACCGATGACTGCCCT